>NW_027307809.1:697500-784579 GCF_047496885.1 Scyliorhinus torazame | reverse complement strand
AGAGAGGCTGAGAGGGAGAGGGGCTGAGAGGGAGAGAGACTGAGAGGGAGAGGGGCTGAGAGGGAGAGAGGCTGAGAGGGAGAGAGACTGAGAGGGAGAGAGAGAGACAGAGAGACTGACTGAGAGAGAGACTGAGAATGTGACAAGCAGAAAGTCAGTAAAAGTCGATTCAAACGGTCCCCTGGGCTTTCACAAGGAACCGTGACATTAATCACAGTACAACACGGGCACTGCGCGATTGGGAAATTGTCTGATTAAATGGAAGCCCCTCTTTAAAACTGACAGTGGGGCAGATGGGGGGGAGCCTGGAGACATTGTAGAACTCGGTGAGCTGAATTAACCCCCTCCCACACCCACACAACCCCCCCTCCCCCCATCACCAACACTTCACTAATCAGTCCGTCTTCAGCACAGGAGATATCCCTTACACAGCCTCACATTTATAAATTCAATCCCAGCACCTCGGCAACATTATGAAAGTCGATACGTTCATGTTTACATGTTGCAGTGTGCACAGCAGGATCCCATAAATAATAAACATGATGGAGACAGGAGCCCAGTCCGTATCCTGCGTCTCTCTTAACCTCCCACTCAACCGCCCCCCTCCGCACACACCCCACACCCCCACACACATTCGCCACCCCCACTAGCCTCCCCATTCAAATAACGACAAATCACGTTGGTGTTTTTATCATTTTATTGGAAGAGGAAGTATAGAGGGAAATAGCTGGAGAGAGAGGCTCGGTGAGGGGAGGGGGATGTGGTGGGGAAGAGTGAGACAGGCAATTTCTCCCACGCTCCCTCTCTTTCTCTCTCAGGTCTTCTTTCCCTCTGGAGGCATTTTCAAATCGACTGGCCTCAGGACAGGACAGGGCTGTCTCAGGACATTTTCAAATCGACTGTCTCAGGACAGGACAGGGCTGTCTCAGGACATTTTCAAATCGACTGTCTCAGGACAGGACAGGGCTGTCTCAGGACATTTTCAAATCGACTGTCTCAGGACAGGACAGGGCTGTCTCAGGACATTTTCAAATCGACTGTCTCAGGACAGGACAGGGCTGTCTCAGGACATTTTCAAATCGACTGTCTCAGGACAGGACAGGGCTGTCTCAGGACATTTTCAAATCGACTGCCTCAGGACAGGACAGGGCTGTCTCAGGACATTTTCAAATCGACTGTCTCAGGACAGGACAGGGCTGTCTCAGGACATTTTCAAATCGACTGTCTCAGGACAGGACAGGGCTGTCTCAGGACATTTTCAAATCGACTGTCTCAGGACAGGACAGGGCTGTCTCAGGACATTTTCAAATCGACTGTCTCAGGACAGGACAGGGCTGTCTCAGGACATTTTCAAATCGACTGTCTCAGGATTGTGTAAAATCGCACTTTCTAAAAGATAATGTGACTGGGCCGTGACTGTGCACAGCAGAACCCCCACCCCCAGACCCTGTGCCTGATCACCCCCTCACCCCACCCCACATCTCTCCCCCCGTTTCCCCTGGCCCTCCCTTTTCTCTCACCCCCTCTCTTTTTCACTCCTCGCTCCCACCGCCCTCTCTCTCTTTCTCTCTCCCTCTTTTTCACTCTCTCCCTCCACCCTCTAACTTTCTCTGTCCCCCTCCCCTTTTCACTTTATCTCCTTCCACCCTCTTGTCATTCTCTCTCCCTCTTTTTCACTCCCTCTCCCTCCACCCTGTCTTTCTCTGTCCTCCCCTCTCTTTTTTATTCTCTCTCCCTCAACCCTGTCTTTCTCTGTCCCCCTCCCCTTGTCACTATATCTTTCTCCCTCCACTCTCTCTCTCTTTCTCTCTCCTCCTCTTTTTCACTCCCTCTCTCCCACCGCCCTCTCTCTGTCTTTCTCCCTCCCCCTCTTTTTCACTCTCTCTCCCTCCACCCTCTGTCTTTCTCTGTCCCCCTCCCCTTTTCACTATATCTCTTTACCTCCACTCTCTCTCTCTTTCTCTCCCTGCCCTCTCTTTTTCACTCTCTTTCTCCCTCCACTCTCTCGACAAATCACATTGGGGTTCTCTGTAACATTTAGTCCAAGATGAAATGTAGAAAGAAATGGCTGGAAAGTAGGAGAGAGAGAGATAGAAAGCTGGGGTGACTGAGGCAGGGACATTTATCCCCAAACCCCCCTCAGAAATCCTTCCTATCCCACCGCCCTGTCTAAAACACAAACACCACCATTGAGGACAAACCTGTACCCAGGCTGCGGCCTATTCATTTCAGACCCATTCCCGACTGCTGCACACTCAGTGAGCCAGTTTAATATTAAATTGTGCGTGGTCACTAAGTTGACATTTCAGGAAAGGCTGCAGGCCACTGATGCACAGCAGGATCCCACAACCAGCAATGTGATCCTGACAGGGTGGGACAGGCAGGTGAGCGGGGGGATGGGGGAGAGACATATTCCTTCCCTTGCCTGCTATATTCTTTCCTCCATCTCTTCCCCCCCCCCCGCCCCCAAAATACCCCCACCCCTGAATACCACGGGTATTGGGAGTCTGGAGCCACATCCACTGTCCCCAGAAAGTTACACTTCCCTCTTTAAACTGGGAAACCAGCTGCCTGGTCCGTCCGGAGACTTTTTACAATCACCCTCCCAGCATTTATTTCCATTTATTTCCCAAATCAGGGTATCCCCAGAAAGATGTGATGAGGCTCCCCATTGCAGTTTGTGGGAAGGTTTCATTGATTGAAGGTTTAAAGAGACACTAAAAAGCTGGAGAGAGATGGACAGATAGCGGCAGAATGCTGGAGAGACAGAGAGAGAGGCAAGAATGGAAAGAAGGCAGAAAGGGAGAGAAAGCCTCTCTTTTTCACTACCTCCCTCTCCCTCCAACCTCTCTCTCTCACATCTCCCTCCTACCCCCCCCCCCCCCCCCCCCCCCTCCCACGACCCCACTCTCTCTCTCTCTCTCTCATCCCAGTAGTTGGGAAGGAGAGAGAGAGAGAGGATCACACACAGGAATCCAACAATCACTACCACAGCAAACAGAATTCAAATGGCCCCCTGCCAATTTCATTTCACCCTCACATTTAAGTCTCGGCCTAAAACACAGGCTTTATTCTAGAATTACACCCCCTTCAAGTTTAAGGGACTATAATTCCAGATTACTTTACAGTCGATGGATTCAGTATTAAAGTGACCCCACTGTTGGTTCATTTCAGGAATTCTGCAGGCAACTTGTGCACGGGGAGATCCCAAAAATGGTGACACTTTCCAAATTGAGTTCCGAGTTTCTGATGGTGGATTTCTCTCTCAGCAGCGATGAGATCATGGCTGAATATCCCGTCAGTGCACGCAGAAAGGGTTCATTAACTCTCTCGTTCCCAAGCACTCAAGTTTAAGACTTTAAAATTCGAGACCTTCGAACCCACTTTGCAGTCCGTGAGCTATTTCATTAAAAAAAAAGTAGGTACTCTATATTTATTTATTTATTTATTTTTATAAATTTAGAGTACCTAATTCATTTTTTCCAATTAAGGGACAATTTCACGTGGCCAATCCACCTACCCTGCAAATCTTTGGGTTGTGGGGGCGAAACCCACTCAAACACAGGAAGAGAGCTATTTTATTTTCAGAGTTGTGGTCACTGTTGCTGCGCGGGCAAAGGCCACAGGCCTGTGAGTGAACAGCAAGATCCCACAGCAGCAGCAATCTGGACCTAACCAGATGGGACACTGTCCTTCTCCCCCCCCCCCCCCCCCTCCTCACTCCTGCTGGGAGCCCCATTCCCCACTGCACCTAACACCACCCCCCCACCCCACCCCCGCCGTGTCATGTGTGGATTGGAACATCCCTGGAGAAGTCCCTTCAGTTTCTGAAAGAGTTAAACTGCCTCTTAAAACGAAGAAAAACCTTTTTAAAACAAAATCCATTGGCACACAGAAAGATCCCAGAAGGTGCAGTCGGCAGTGTTGAGTGTCGTTGACATTTGCTACCAGGTTGCAGAGAGTGGCTGAGACAGTGAAATCCCCCCCCCCCCCCCCCCCCCCCCCCCCCCACCACACATACCCGGGATGCTCAGAATTAACATAACCCCTGTTATTTTGGAACAAAATTAGACAGCTTTATATTCCAGATTTGTATTTTACTCTTTGCCACCCACCAAAGGGTTAATGTGTTTGTGTCGAAGTGCAAGGCCAGGGCGGCAATAAAGAGACAACTCACGTGAGTGCGGCCTGTGGAGTAGGCCTCAGTCCATCCACTTGTCCTCTGGAGAATAGCCTTTGTCCAAAGATTCCTGGTCGCATTGCAGTCTTCAAAGTTCAAATTCCTGGGGAAAAGAGGGAGAAAATTAACTAAAACGCAGGAAAATGTTTACACTTGTAGCACAGCAAGAGGCCAAGATTCCCCCTCTCAGTCACACAAACTCTCAGCAACATCCACCTACACTAATCTCAGTTATAAACCACAGAATAAAAAAGATTGAGAGACAGTTCCCACTTCCCTTGTCTTTCTCTTTCTCTCTCTCTCGCTATCTCATTCGGTCCCACTATCCCTCTCATTCATATTTCTGTCTCCCTCGTTATCCCTCATCAGCCTCCCAGCATTTAGTTCTATTTGTTTCTCTAATCAGGGTATCCCCAGAAAGATGTGATGAGACTCCCCATTGCAGTTTGTGGGGTGGTTTTCTTAGATTAAAGGTTTAAAGAGACACTAAAAAGCTGGAGAGAAATGGACAGATAGTGGCAGAAAGCTGGGGAGACAGAGAGAGAGAGAGAGAGGGGCAAGAATGGAAGAAAGACAGAAAGGGAGAGAAAGCCTCTCTTTTTCACGACCTCCCTCTCCCTCCACCATCTGTCTTTCTCCTCTCCCTCTCTCTAATCTCTATTACCCCCCAGCCCCACACTCTTTTCTGTACTTCTCTCTCTCTCTCTTTCTATCATCCTAATAGTTGGGAAGGAGAAAGAGAGAGAGAGACAGGGTCACACACAGGAATCCAACATTCACAACCACAGCAAACTGAATTCAAATGACCTCCTGCGAATTTAATTTCACTCTCATACTTGTGCCTCGGCCTAAAATACAGGCTTCATTCCAGAATTAGACCCGCTTCAAGTCAAGGGACTTTAATTCCGGGCAATCGAGATTACTTTACAGTCAATGGGTTCATTTAAAAGTGACCCCCACTATCGTTAATTTTGTGAATTATGCCGGCAACCTGGGCACAGGGAGAGCCCAACAAATGATGACCACTTTCAAAATTGAGTTCAGAGTTTCTGATCTGAGATTTCTCTCTCTCTCTCTACCAGATTACAGAGAGTGGCTGAAACAGTGAAATGCCCCCCCCCCTCCCCACACACACACCGCACCCCATACCCCCACCCCTGGGACGCTCAGAATTAATATAACCCCTGTTATTTTGGAACAAAATTAGACAGCTTCATATTCCAGATTTGTATTTTACTCTTTGCCGCCCACCTAAGGTTTAATGTGTTTGTGTCTAAGTGCAAGGCCGGGGCTGCAATAAAGAGACAACTCACGTGAGTGCGGCCTGTGGAGTAGGCCTCAGTCCATCCATCCATGCTCGGGAGAAATACCCTTACCCAAAGATTCCTGCTCACATTGCAGTCTTTCAAAATTCAAATTCCTGGGAAAAAGAGGGAGAAAATCAACTAAACCACAGGAAAAGATTGAAACTATTTAATACAGCGAGAGCCCAGGGTCCCCTTTTCAGTTTTACAACCCCTCAGCAACATCCAAATACAAATAAGTCACAGCTTTCAACCAGAGGTTAAAAAAGATTGAGAGACAATTAATACTCAAAATCTTTTTATTGTCACAATTAGGCTGACATTAATACTGCAATGAAGTTACTGTGAAAATCCCCTTCTCTTGTGTTTCTCGCTGTCTCTCTATCCCTCTTATACATATTTCTGTCTCCCTCCCTCACTCACTCTTTTTGATCCCTCCAATATTAAAATTAAACCTCAGTCAGGGTAATAACCCGGGTGAAGCCTGCAGAACAGGCCTCAGCCAGCGCTCCCTCGGGAAGAATTCACCCTCCCTCGTCCTCCTCACTGGATTCCCGACTTCCTTCCAGTTCTCCAAATAAAAACGCCTCTGGAGAAAAAAAGGAGATAACATTGATTATAAAGGCAATAACAGGGACATTTTAATAAAATATTCAAAACAGCACAACAGGAGTTCAACATCTCCAATCTCGAGTCAATCAGTAACATGTCAACACCCAAAATGCACAGCTCAAAACAGGCAGATTGACACACCCAGCGACACACACACACACTGAAGCAGAGGGGTAATGTTTTGAGTGTAGTGAGTTTTTGGTTTGTGAACTGAAGTCCCTCAGACACAGATATATCCTCAGTGAGCTGTGAGCAGACTCCACCCCTAGTCTCTGCCATGTGTGGAATGTCTGTCTCAGAACACAGCTCTCTATTGACATGTAAATGCAGGCCAAGAGATACTGATCTCCTTGCTGCTCAGCCCCACACACACAGAATGTGACTTCAGCTAACCCTTGGCCTTCCCCACACCAGTGTTGTTCACTGAGCAGGCCAGAAAAAATTGGATTAAATGTAATTATTAGACAGGGACGTTCTTATTTTCTCTACCCAAGTGGATAACCTCACATTTATCCACGTTGTACTGCATCTGCCATATCTCTCACTCACTCCCCTCCAATAGGATTGAATCGTAATTTAAAATAGTATTGGGAAATGATTAGAAACAGTTTGGACTGAGATCTCCTCAGTGACCTGTGTGCAGACCCCACCCCCGACTTTCTGTGAGGAATGCCCCCCTCGGTGTGGTTCCTGTGTCTGCTAAGGAAGACACTTGTCCTGTCTATGGTTATGTTAATTCAGCAGTTAGCAACAGATTCTGTCCTGTCATTATTTCTGTCTTTGGTTTAACATTTGTTTACCTCTGAATTTCTGACATGTTTGGAATGACTATTCGTCTGTCGCCTTAGGAAGGCTCTCCATAGAATGAGTAAAAAGCAGCAAGAAATCACAGAATGTGAGTTAAACACAACTTCATTTCTGCCTCCATTTGGAGAGAAGATTCCTGGCCACAAAAACAAAGCTCATTGCAAAGTTTCACTTCATATTTTACATGTTGTTCACAGACAGATTTCTTCAATGAGCTGCTCTATAAATCTGGATTCAATTTGACTTTTTCTCACTGAGAGATGAAAAGTTTATTCCTGAATCAGTACACGGTCATCGGCAACAACATAATTTTATTAGACAGTGAGGATCAATGGGATTTTTCACTGAAATCCTCTGATGTCAATTCCTGAGATTAGAATTTATAATGAAACAATTTGGATTCAATGAAAACGGTCAGTTTAATAACCCCAATGTCCTGACTGCCTCACGTCCTGGCACCCTCACACCCTCACACCCTCATGTCCCCTAACTCTCAATCTCTGACCCACTCACGCCTCCGAAACCTCAGATACTGACCCGCTGTGTACCTCTTTCTGTGTGTGTGTCCCTTACTCTGTCTGTGTGCCCACCTCTCACTGTCCCTCTCTGTATCCCTCTCTCCCTCTGTGTCCCTCTCTCTCGCTGTCTGTGTCCTTCTATCTCACTCTATCCCTCTCTTTCACTGCGTACCTCTTTCTATCTGTCTCACTCTCTCTGTGTCCCTCTCCCTCTATGTGTCCCCGTCTCTCTGTCTCTCTCGCTGTGTTCCTCGCTCTCTCGCTGTGTCCTTCTCTCTCTCGCTGTGTACCCGTCCCTCTCGATGTGTCCCCCTCTCTCTCTCGCTGCGTCCCTCACTCTCTCTCGCTGCTTCCCTCTCTCTCTCGCTGTGTCCCCCTCTCTCTCGCTGTGTTCCTCGCTCTCTCGCTGTGTCCCTCTCTCTCTCGCTGTGTACCCGTCCCTCTCACTGTGTCCCCCTCTCTCTCTCTCGCTGTGTTCCTCGCTCACTCGCTGTGTCCCTCTCTCTCTCGCTGTGTTCCCCGCTCTCTCGCTGTGTCCCTCTCTCTCTTTCGCTGTGTCATAGATTATCATAGAATTTACAGTGCAGAAGGTGGCCATTCGGCCCATCGAGTCTGCACCAGCTCTTGGAAAGAGCACGCCACCCAAGGTCAACACCGCCACCCTATCCCCATAACCCAGTAACCCCACAACGCTAAGGGCAATTCTGGACACTAAGGGCAATTTATCATGGCCAATCCACCTAACCTGCACATCTTTGGACTGTGGGAGGAAACCAGAGCACCCGGAGGAAACCCACGCAGACACGGGGAGGATGTGCAGACTCCGCACAGAGAGTGACCCAAGCCGGAATCGAACCTGGGACCCTGGAGCTGTGAAACAATTGTGCTATCCACAAGGCTACCGTGCTGTCCCACTCTCTCTCGCTGTGTCCCTCCCTCACTCGGTGTGCTCCTCTCTCTCTCGCTGTGCCCCTCTCTCTCTCGCTGCGGTCCTCTCTCACTCGCTGTGTCCCTCTCTCTCTCGCTGTGTCCCTCACTCTCTCGCCGTGTACCCGTCCCTCTCGCTGTGACCCCCTCTCTCTCGTTGTGTCCCTCTCTCTCTCGCTGTGTCCCTTGCTCTCTGTGTCCCTTGCTCTCTGTGTCCCTTGCTCTCTCCCTGTCCCCCTCTCTCTCGTTGTGTCCCTCTCTCTCTCTCGCTGTGTCCCTTGCTCTCTGTGTCCCTCACTCTCTGTGTCCCTCGCTCTCTCTGCGTCCCTCGCTCTCTCTGTGCCCCTCGCTCTGTCTGTGTCCCTCGGTCTGTGTCCCTCACTCTCTCTGTGTCCCTCACTCTCTGTGTCCCTCGCTCTCTCTGTGACCCTCGCTCTCTCTGTTTCCCTCGCTCTCTGTGTTCCTCACTCTCTGTGTTCCTCGCGCTCTCTGTGTGTCCCTCGCTCTCTATGTCCCTTGCTCTCTCTGTGTCCCTGGCTCTGTCTGTGTCCCTTGCTCTCTCTGTGTGTCCCTCGCTTTCTGTGTCCCTCGCTCTCTGTGTCCCTCGATCTCTCTGTGTCCCTCGCTCTCTGTGTTCCACACTCTCTGTGTCCCTCACTCTCTCTGTGTGTCCCTCGCTCTCTGTGTCCCTCGCTCTCTCTGTTTCCCTCGCTCTCTGTGTTCCTCACTCTCTGTGTCCCTCACTCTCTCTGTGTCCCTTGCTCTGTCTGTGTCCCTCGCTCTCTCTGTGTGTCCCTCGCTCTCTGTGTCCCTCACTCTCTGTGCCCCTCACTCTCTCTGTGTCCCTCACTCTCTGTGTCCCTCGCGCTCTCTGCGTCCCTCGCTCTCTCTGGGTCCCTCGCTCCCTCTGGGTCCCTCACTCTCTCTGTGTCCCTCACTCTCTGTGTCCCTTGCTCTCTGTGTCCCTCGCTCTCTGTGTCATTCGCTCTCTCTGTGTTCCTCGCTCTCCTTGTGTCCCTCAGTCTCTCTGTGTCTCTCACTCTCTCTGTGTCCCACACTCTCTCTGTGTGTCCCTCGCTCTCTGTGTCCCTCGCACTCTCTGTGTCCATGGCTCTGTCTGTGTGTCCCTCACTCTCTGTGTCCAACACTCTCTCTCTGTGTGTCCCTCACTCTCTCTGTGTGTCCCTCACTCTCTGTGTCCCTCGCTATCTCTGTGTGTCCCTCGCTCTCTGTGTCCCTCGCTCTCTGTGTCCTCGCTCTCTCTGTGTCACTCGCGCTCTCTGTGGCCCTCACTCTTTCTGTGTCCCTCCCTTTCTGTGTGTCCCTCGCTCTCTCTGTGTCCCTCGCTCTGTCTGTGTCCCTCGCTCTGTGTCCCTCACTCTCTCTGTGTCCCTCGCTCTCTCTGTGTCCCTCGCTCTCTCTGTGTCCCTCGCTCTCTGTGTTCCACACTCTCTGTGTCCCTCAGTCTCTCTGTGTGTCCCTCACTCTCTGTGTCCCTCGCTCTCTCTGTTTCCCTCGCTCTCTGTGTACCTCACTCTCTGTGTCCCTCACT
Source organism: Scyliorhinus torazame (assembly GCF_047496885.1). Lineage (NCBI taxonomy): Eukaryota > Metazoa > Chordata > Chondrichthyes > Carcharhiniformes > Scyliorhinidae > Scyliorhinus > Scyliorhinus torazame. Next base: position 774,679 of record NW_027307809.1, on the reverse strand, counting down.
CTCTCTGTGTTTCCCTCGCTCTCTGTGTCCCTCGCTCTCTGTGTCCCTCGTTCTCTCTGTGCGTCCCTCGCTCTCTATGTCCCTCGCTCTCTCCGTGTCCCTTGCTCTGTCTGTGCCCCTCGCTCTCTCTGTGTGTCCGTCGCTCTCTGTGTCCCTCGCTATCTCTCTGTGTCCCTCGCTCACTCTGTGTGTCCCTCGCTCTCTGTGTCCCTCGCTCTCTGTGTCCCTCGCTATCTCTCTGTGTCCCTCGCTCTCTCTGTGTCCCTCACTCACTGTGTTCCACACTCTCTGTGTCCCTCGCTCTCTGTGTCCCTCGCTCTCTGTGCCCCTCGCGCTCTCTGTGCCCCTCGCGCTCTCTGTGTCCCTCGTGCTCTCTGTGCCCTTCGCGCTCTCTGTGTCACTCGCTCTCTGTGTCCCACACTCTCTCAGTGTGTCCCTCACTCTCTGTATCCTTCACTCTCTAAGTGTCCCTCGCTCTCTGTGCCCCTCGCGCTCTCTGTGTCCCTCGCGCTCTCTGTGCCCCTCGCGCTCTCTGTGTCCCTCGCTCCCTCTGGGTCCCTCACACTCTCTGTGTCCCTCACTCTCTGTGTCCCTTGCTCTCTGTGTCCCTCGCTCTCTGTGTCATTCGTTCTCTCTGTGTTCCTCGCTCTCCTTGTGTCCCTCAGTCTCTCTGTGTCTCTCACTCTCTCTGTGTCCCACACTCTCTCTGTGTGTCCCTCGCTCTCTGTGTCCCTCGCTCTCTGTGTCCCTCGCTCTCTCTGTGTCCATGGCTCTGTCTGTGTGTCCCACACTCTCTGTGTCCAACACTCTCTCTCTGTGTCACTCACTCTCTCTGTGTCCCACACTCTCTCTGTGTGTCCCTCACTCTCTGTGTCCCTCGCTATCTCTGTGTGTCCCTCGCTCTCTGTGTCCCTCGCTCTCTGTGTCCCTCGCTCTCTGTGTCCTCGCTCTCTCTGTGTCACTCGCGCTCTCTGTGTCCCTCACTCTCTCTGTGTCCCTCCCTATCTGTGTCCCTCGCTCTCTCTGTGTCCCTCGCTCTGTCTGTGTCCCTCGCTCTGTCTGTGTCCCTCGCTCTGTGTCCCTCACTCTCTCTGTGTCCCTCACTCTCTCTGTGTCCCTCGCTCTCTCTGTGTCCCTCGCTCTCTCTGTGTCCCTCGCTCTCTGTGTTCCACACTCTCTGTGTCCCTCGCTCTCTGTGTTCCACACTCTCTGTGTCCCTCAGTCTCTCTGTGTGTCCCTCGCTCTCTGTGTCCCTCGCTCTCTCTGTTTCCCTCGCTTTCTGTGTACCTCACTCTCTGTGTCCCTCGCTCTCTGTGTTCCACACTCTCTGTGTCCCTCGCTCTCTGTGTTCCACACTCTCTGTGTCCCTCACTCTCTCTGTGTTTCCCTCGCTCTCTGTGTCCCTTGCTCTCTGTGTCCCTCGTTCTCTCTGTGCGTCCCTCGCTCTCTATGTCCCTCGCTCTCTCTGTGTCCCTTGCTCTGTCTGTGCCCCTCGCTCTCTCTGTGTGTCCCTCGCTCTCTGTGTCCCTCGCTCTCTGTGTCCCTCGCTATCTCTCTGTGTCCCTCGCTCTCTCTGTGTCCCTCACTCACTGTGTTCCACACTCTCTGTGTCCCTCGCTCTCTGTGTCCCTCGCTCCCTGTGCCCCTCGCGCTCTCTGTGCCCCTCGCGCTCTCTGTGTCACTCGCTCTCTCTGTGTCCCTCGCTCACTGTGCCTCTCGCGCTCTCTGTGTCACTCGCTCTCTGTGTCCCACACTCTCTCAGTGTGTCCCTCACTCTCTGTATCCTTCACTCTCTAAGTGTCCCTCGCTCTCTGTGTCCCTTGCTCTCTGTCACCCTCGCTCTCTCTGTGTCCCCCACTCTCTCTCTGTCCCTCGCGGTCTCTGTGTCCCTCCCGGTGTCTGTGTCGCTCGGGCTCTCTGTGTCCCTCGCGCTCTCTGTGTCACTCGTGCTCTCTGTGTCCTTCGCTCTCTGTGTCCCTCGCTCTCTGTGTCCCTCGCTCTCTCTCTGCCCCTCGCTCTCTCTGTGTCCCTCGTTCGCTGTGTGTCCCTCGCTCTCTCTGTGTCCCTGGCTCTCTGTGTCCCTCGCTCTCTCTCTGCCCCTCGCTCTCTCTGTGTCCCTCGCTCTCTGTGTGTCCCTCGCTCTCTCTGTGTCCCTCGCTCTCTGTGTGTCCCTCGCTCTCTGTGTGTCCCTCGCTCTCTGTGCCCCTCACTCTCTGTGTCCCTCGCTCTCTGTGTCCCTCGCTCTCTGTGTCCCACACTCTCTGTGTCCCACACTCTCTGTGTCCCTTGCCCTTTGTGTCCCTCGCTCTCTGTGTCCCTCACTCTTTGTGTCCCTCATGCTCTGTGCTACTCGCTCTCTGTGTCCCTCGCTCTCTGTGTCCCACACTCTCTGTGTCCCTCGCTCTCTGTGTCCCACACTCTCTGTGTCCCTCGCTCTCTGTGTCCCTCGTGCTCTGTGTCCCTCGCTCTTTGTGTCCCTCGCTCTCTCTGTGTCCCTCGCGCTCTCTGTGTAGCTCGGTCTGTGACCCTCGCTCTGTCTGTGTCCCTCCCTTTCTGTGTGTCCCTCGCTCCCTCTGTGTCCCTGGCTCTCTGTGTCCCTCGCTCTCTCTCTGCTCTCTGTGTCCCTCGCTCTCTGTGTCCCACACTCTCTGTGTCCCACACTCTCTGTGTCCCTTGCCCTTTGTGTCCCTCGCTCTCTGTGTCCCTCACTCTTTGTGTCCCTCATGCTCTGTGCTACTTGCTCTCTGTGTCCCTCGCTCTCTGTGTCCCACACTCTCTGTGTCCCTCACTCTCTGTGTCCCTCACTCTCTGTGTCCCTCACTCTCTGTGTCCCTCACTCTCTCTGTGTCCCTTGCTCTGTCTGTGTCCCTCGCTCTCTCTGTGTGTCCCTCGCTCTCTGTGTCCCTCGCTCTCTGTCTGTGTCCCTCGCTCTCTCTCTGTGTCCCTCGCGCTCTCTGTGTCACTCGCTCTCTGTGTCCCTCGCTCTCTCTCTGTGTCCCTCGCTCTCTCTCTGTGCCCCTCGCTCTCTGTGTCCCTCGCGCTCTCTGTGCCCCTCGCGCTCTCTGTGTCACTCGCTCTCTGTGTCCCACACTCTCTCAGTGTGTCCCTCACTCTCTGTATCCTTCACTCTCTAAGTGTCCCTCGCTCTCTGTGTCCCTTGCTCTCTGTGACCCTCGCTCTCTGTGTCCCTCACTCTCTCTGTGCCCCTCACTCTCTGTGTCTCTCGCTCTCTCTGTGTGTCCCTCGCTCTCTGTGTCCCTCACTCTCTGTGCCCCTCACTCTCTCTGTGTCCCTCACTCTCTGTGTCCCTCGCGCTCTCTGCGTCCCTCGCTCTCTGTGTCCCTCACTCTCTCTGTGCCCCTCACTCTCTGTGTCTCTCGCTCTCTCTGTGTGTCCCTCGCTCTCTGTGTCCCTCGCTCTCTCTGGGTCCCTCGCTCCCTCTGGGTCCCTCACTCTCTCTGTGTCCCTCACTCTCTGTGTCCCTTGCTCTCTGTGTCCCTCGCTCTCTGTGTCATTCGCTCTCTCTGTTTTCCTCGCTCTCCTTGTGTCCCTCAGTCTCTCTGTGTCTCTCACTCTCTCTGTGTCCCACACTCTCTCTGTGTGTCCCTCGCTCTCTGTGTCCCTCGCTCTCTCTGTGTGTCCCTCGCTCTCTGTGTCCCTCGCTCTCTCTGTGTCCATGGCTCTGTCTGTGTGTCCCTCACTCTCTGTGTCCCTCGCTATCTCTGTGTGTCCCTCGCTCTCTGTGTCCCTCGCTCTCTGTGTCCTCGCTCTCTCAGTGTCACTCGCGCTCTCTGTGTCCCTCGCTCTGTCTGTGTCCCTCGCTCTGTCTGTGTCCCTCGCTCTGTGTCCCTCACTCTCTCTGTGTCCCTCACTCTCTCTGTGTCCCTCGCTCTCTCTGTGTCCCTCGCTCTCTCTGTGTCCCTCGCTCTCTGTGTTCCACACTCTCTGTGTCCCTCGCTCTCTCTGTTTCCCTCGCACTCTGTGTACCTCACTCTCTGTGTCCCTCGCTCTCTGTGTCCCTCGCTCTCTGTGTCCCTCGTTCTCTCTGTGCGTCCCTCGCTCTCTATGTCCCTCGCTCTCTCTGTGTGTCCCTCGCTCTCTATGTCCCTCGCTCTCTCTGTGTCCCTTGCTCTGTCTGTGCCGCTCGCTCTCTCTGTGTGTCCCTCGCTCTCTGTGTCCCTCGCTCTCTGTGTCCCTCGCTCTCTCTCTGTGTCCCTCGCTCTCTGTGTCCCTCGCGCTCTCTGTGCCCCTCGCGCTCTCTGTGTCACTCGCTCTCTGTGTCCCACACTCTCTCAGTGTGTCCCTCACTCTCTGTATCCTTCACTCTCTAAGTGTCCCTCGCTCTCTGTGTCCCTTGCTCTCTGTGACCCTCGCTCTCTCTGTGTCCCCCACTCTCTCTCTGTCCCTCGCGGTCTCTGTGTCCCTCCCGGTGTCTGTGTCGCTCGCGCTCCCTGTGTCCCTCGCGCTCTCTGTGTCACTCGTGCTCTCTGTGTCCTTCGCTCTCTGTGTCCCTCGCTCTCTGTGTCCCTCGCTCTCTCTGTGTCCCTCGCTCTCTGTGTCCCTCGCTCTCTCTCTGCCCCTCGCTCTCTCTGTGTCCCTCGCTCGCTGTGTGTCCCTCGCTCTCTCTGTGTCCCTGGCTCTCTGTGTCCCTCGCTCTCTCTCTGCCCCTCGCTCTCTCTGTGTCCCTCGCTCTCTGTGTGTCCCTCGCTCTCTCTGTGTCCCTCGCTCTCTGTGTGTCCCTCGCTCTCTCTGTGTCCCTCGCTCTCTGTGCCCCTCACTCTCTGTGTCCCTCGCTCTCTGTGTCCCTCGCTCTCTCTGTCCCACACTCTCTGTGTCCCACACTCTCTGTGTCCCTTGCCCTTTGTGTCCCTCGCTCTCTGTGTCCCTCACTCTTTGTGTCCCTCATGCTCTGTGCTACTCGCTCTCTGTGTCCCTCGCTCTCTGTGTCCCACACTCTCTGTGTCCCTCGCTCTGTGTTTCCCTCACTCTCTGTTTCCCTCACTCTCTGTGTCCCTCGCTCTCTGTGTCCCACACTCTCTGTGTCCCTCGCTCTCTGTGTCCCTCGTGCTCTGTGTCCCTCGCTCTTTGTGTCCCTCGTTCTTTGTGTCCCTCGCTCTCTCTGTGTCCCTCGCGCTCTCTGTGTAGCTCGGTCTGTGACCCTCGCTCTGTCTGTGTCCCTCCCTTTCTGTGTGTCCCTCGCTCCCTCTGTGTCCCTGGCTCTCTGTGTCCCTCGCTCTCTCTCTGCTCTCTGTGTCCCTCGCTCTCTGTGTCCCACACTCTCTGTGTCCCACACTCTCTGTGTCCCTTGCCCTTTGTGTCCCTCGCTCTCTGTGTCCCTCACTCTTTGTGTCCCTCATGCTCTGTGCTACTTGCTCTCTGTGTCCCTCGCTCTCTGTGTCCCACACTCTCTGTGTCCCTCACTCTCTGTGTCCCTCACTCTCTGTGTCCCTCACTCTCTGTGTCTCTCGCTCTCTGTGTCCCACACTCTCTGTGTCCCTCGCTCTCTCTGTGTCCCTCGCGCTCTCTGTGTAGCTCGGTCTGTGACCCTCGCTCTGTCTGTGTCCCTCGCTCTCGCTGTGTCCCTCGCGCTCTCTGTGTCCCTCGCTCTCTCTGTGTCCCTCACTCTCTCTGTGTCCCTCGCTCTCCCTGAGTAGCTCACTCTCTCTGTGTCTCTTGCTCTCTCTGTGTCCCTCGCTCTGTGTGTCCCTCGCTCTCTCTGTGTCCCTCCCTCTCTCTGTGTCCCTCGCTCTCGCTGTGTCGCTCACTCTCGGTGTACCTCACTCTCTCTGTGTCCCTCACTCTCTGTGTTCCTCACTCTCTGTGTCCCTCACTCTCTCTGTGCCCCTCACTCTCTGTGACCCTCACTCTCTCTGTGTCCCTCACTCACTCTCTGTCCCTCACTCTCTCTGTGGCCCTCACTCTCTGTGTCCCTGACTCTCTCTGTGTCCCTCGCTCTCTGTGTCCCGCATTCTCTGTGTCTCTCGCTCTCTCTGTGTGACCCTCGCTCTCTGTGTCCCTCGCTCTCTGTGCCCCTCGCTCTCTGTGTCCCTCACTCTCTGTGCCCCTCACTCTCTGTGTGTCCCTCACTCTCTGTGTCCTTCGCGCTCTCTGCGTCCCTCGCTCTCTCTGGGTCCCTCGCTCCCTCTGGTCCCTCACTCTCTCTGTGTCCCTCACTCTCTCTGTCCCTCGCTCTCTGTGTCCCTCGCTCTCTGTGTCCCTCGCTCTCTCTGTGTTCCTCGCTCTCTGTGTGTCCCTCACTCTCTCTGTGTCTCTCACTCTCTCTGTGTCCCACACTCTCTCTGTGTGTCCCACGCTCTCTGTGTCCCTCGCTCTCTCTGTGTGTCCCTCACTCTCTGTGTCCCACACTCTCTCTCTGTGTCACTCACTCTCTCTGTGTCCCACACTCTCTCTGTGTGTCCCTCACTCTCTGTGTCCCACACTCTCTCACTGTGTCACTCACTCTCTCTGTGTCCCACACTCTCTCTGTGTGTCCCTCACTCTCTGTGTCCCTCGCTATCTCTGTGTGTCCCTTGCTCTCTGTGTCCCTCGCTCTCTGTGTCCTCGCTCTTTCTGTGTCCCTCACTCTCTCTGTGTCCCTCCCTTTCTGTGTGTCCCTCGCTCTCTCTGTGTCCCTCGCTCTGTCTGTGTCCCTCGCTCTGTCTGTGTCCCTCGCTCTGTGTCACTCACTCTCTCTGTGTCACTCACTCTCTCTGTGTCCCTCGCTCTCTCTGTTTCCCTCGCTCTCTGTGTTCCACACTCTCTGTGTCCCTCACTCTCTCTGTGTGTCCCTCGCTCTCTGTGTCCCTCGCTCTCTCTGTTTCCCTCGCTCTCTGTGTCCCTCGTTCTCTCTGTGCGTCCCTTGCTCCCTATGTCCCTCGCTCTCTATGTCCCTCGCTCTCTCTGTGTCCCTTGCTCTGTCTGTGTCCCTCACTCTCTCTGTGTGTCCCTCGCTCTCTGTGTCCCTCGCTCTCTCTATTTCCCTCGCTCTCTGTGTTCCTCACTCTCTGTGTCCCTCACTCTCTCTGTGTCCCTTGCTCTGTCTGTGTCCCTCTCTCTCTCTGTGTGTCCCTCGCTCTCTGTGTCCCTCGCTCTCTCTCTGTGTCCCTCGCTCTCTCTCTGTGTCCCTCGCTCTCTGTGTCCCTCGCGCTCTCCGTGCCCCTCGCGCTCTCTGTGTCCCTCGCTCTCTCTGTGTCCCACACTCTCTCAGTGTGTCCCTCACTCTCTGTATCCTTCACTCTCTAAGTGTCCCTCACTCTCTGTGTCCCTTGCTCTCTGTGACCCTTGCTCGCTCTGTGTCCCCCACTCTCTCTGTGTCCCTCGCTCTCTCTGTGTTCCACACTCTCTGTGTCCCTCGCTCTCTGTGTCCCTCGCGCTCTCTGTGCCCCTCGTTCTCTCTGTGTCACTCGCTCTCTCTGTGTGTCCCACACTCTCTCAGTGTGTCCCTCACTCTCTGTATCCTTCACTCTCTAAGTGTCCCTCACTCTCTGTGTCCCTTGCTCTCTCTGACCCTCGCTCTCTGTGTCCCTCACTCTCTCTGTGTCCCTCACTCTCTGTGTCTCTCGCTCTCTCTGTGTGTCCCTCGCTCTCTGTGTCCCTCACTCTCTGTGCCTCTCACTCTCTCTGTGTCCCTCACACTCTGTGTCCCTCGCGCTCTCTGCGTCCCTCACTCTCTCTGTGTCCCTCACTCTCTGTGTCCCTCACTCTCTGTGTCCCTTGCTCTCTGTGACACTCGCTCTGTCTGTGTCCCTCGCTCTGTGTCCCCCACTCTCTCTGTGTCCCTCACTCTCTCTGTGTCCCTCGCTCTCTCTGTGTCCCTCGCTCTCTCTGTGTCCCTCGCTCTCTGTGTTCCACACTCTCTGTGTCCCTCACTCTCTCTGTGTGTCCCTCGCTCTCTGTGTCCCTCGCTCTCTCTGTTTCCCTCGCTCTCTGTGTTCCTCACTCTCTGTGTCCCTCACTCTCTCTGTGTCCCTTGCTCTGTCTGTGTCCCTCGCTCTCTCTGTGTGTCCCTCGCTCTCTGTGTCCCTCGCTCTCTGTCTGTGTCCCTCGCTCTCTCTCTGTGTCCCTCGCGCTCTCTGTGTCCCTCGCTCTCTCTCTGTGTCCCTCGCTCTCTCTCTGTGTCCCTCGCTCTCTCTCTGTGTCCCTCGCTCTCTGTGTCCCTCGCGCTCTCTGTGCCCCTCGCGCTCTCTGTGTCACTCGCTCTCTGTGTCCCACACTCTCTCAGTGTGTCCCTCACTCTCTGTATCCTTCACTCTCTAAGTGTCCCTCGCTCTCTGTGTCCCTTGCTCTCTGTGACCCTCGCTCTCTGTGTCCCTCACTCTCTCTGTGCCCCTCACTCTCTGTGTCTCTCGCTCTCTCTGTGTGTCCCTCGCTCTCTGTGTCCCTCACTCTCTGTGCCCCTCACTCTCTCTGTGTCCCTCACTCTCTGTGTCCCTCGCGCTCTCTGCGTCCCTCGCTCTCTGTGTCCCTCACTCTCTCTGTGCCCCTCACTCTCTGTGTCTCTCGCTCTCTCTGTGTGTCCCTCGCTCTCTGTGTCCCTCACTCTCTGTGCCCCTCACTCTCTCTGTGTCCCTCACTATCTGTGTCCCTCGCACTCTCTGCGTCCCTCGCTCTCTCTGGGTCCCTCGCTCCCTCTGGGTCCCTCACTCTCTCTGTGTCCCTCACTCTCTGTGTCCCTTGCTCTCTGTGTCCCTCGCTCTCTGTGTCATTCGCTCTCTCTGTTTTCCTCGCTCTCCTTGTGTCCCTCAGTCTCTCTGTGTCTCTCACTCTCTCTGTGTCCCGCACTCTCTCTGTGTGTCCCTCGCTCTCTGTGTCCCTCGCTCTCTCTGTGTGTCCCTCGCTCTCTGTGTCCCTCGCTCTCTCTGTGTCCATGGCTCTGTCTGTGTGTCCCTCACTCTCTGTGTCCCTCGCTATCTCTGTGTGTCCCTCGCTCTCTGTGTCCCTCGCTCTCTGTGTCCCTCGCTCTCTGTGTCCTCGCTCTCTCAGTGTCACTCGCGCTCTCTGTGTCCCTCACTCTCTCTGTGTCCCTCCCTTTCTGTGTGTCCCTCGCTCTCTCTGTGTCCCTCGCTCTGTCTGTGTCCCTCGCTCTGTCTGTGTCCCTTGCTCTGTGTCCCTCACTCTCTCTGTGTCCCTCACTCTCTCTGTGTCCCTCGCTCTCTCTGTGTCCCTCGCTCTCTCTGTGTCCCTCGCTCTCTGTGTTCCACACTCTCTGTGTCCCTCGCTCTCTCTGTTTCCCTCGCACTCTGTGTACCTCACTCTCTGTGTTCCTCACTCTCTCTGTGTTTCCCTCGCTCTCTGTGTCCCTCGCTCTATGTGTCCCTCGTTCTCTCTGTGCGTCCCTCTCTCTCTATGTCCCTCGCTCTCTCTGTGTGTCCCTCGCTCTCTATGTCCCTCGCTCTCTCTGTGTCCCTTGCTCTGTCTGTGCCGCTCGCTCTCTCTGTGTGTCCCTCGCTCTCTGTGTCCCTCGCTCTCTGTGTCCCTCGCTCTCTCTCTGTGTCCCTCGCTCTCTGTGTCCCTCGCGCTCTCTGTGCCCCTCGCGCTCTCTGTGTCACTCGCTCTCTGTGTCCCACACTCTCTCAGTGTGTCCCTCACTCTCTGTATCCTTCACTCTCTAAGTGTCCCTCGCTCTCTGTGTCCCTTGCTCTCTGTGACCCTCGCTCTCTCTGTGTCCCCCACTCTCTCTCTGTCCCTCGCGGTCTCTGTGTCCCTCCCGGTGTCTGTGTCGCTCGCGCTCTCTGTGTCCCTCGCGCTCTCTGTGTCACTCGTGCTCTCTGTGTCCTTCGCTCTCTGTGTCCCTCGCTCTCTCTGTGTCCCTCGCTCTCTGTGTCCCTCGCTCTCTCTCTGCCCCTCGCTCTCTCTGTGTCCCTCGCTCGCTGTGTGTCCCTCGCTCTCTCTGTGTCCCTGGCTCTCTGTGTCCCTCGCTCTCTCTCTGCCCCTCGCTCTCTCTGTGTCCCTCGCTCTCTGTGTGTCCCTCGCTCTCTCTGTGTCCCTCGCTCTCTGTGTGTCCCTCGCTCTCTCTGTGTCCCTCGCTCTCTGTGCCCCTCACTCTCTGTGTCCCTCGCTCTCTGTGTCCCTCGCTCTCTCTGTCCCACACTCTCTGTGTCCCACACTCTCTGTGTCCCTTGCCCTTTGTGTCCCTCGCTCTCTGTGTCCCTCACTCTTTGTGTCCCTCATGCTCTGTGCTACTCGCTCTCTGTGTCCCTCGCTCTCTGTGTCCCACACTCTCTGTGTCCCTCGCTCTGTGTTTCCCTCACTCTCTGTTTCCCTCACTCTCTGTGTCCCTCGCTCTCTGTGTCCCACACTCTCTGTGTCCCTCGCTCTCTGTGTCCCTCGTGCTCTGTGTCCCTCGCTCTTTGTGTCCCTCGCTCTTTGTGTCCCTCGCTCTCTCTGTGTCCCTCGCGCTCTCTGTGTAGCTCGGTCTGTGACCCTCGCTCTGTCTGTGTCCCTCCCTTTCTGTGTGTCCCTCGCTCCCTCTGTGTCCCTGGCTCTCTGTGTCCCTCGCTCTCTCTCTGCTCTCTGTGTCCCTCTCTCTCTGTGTCCCACACTCTCTGTGTCCCACACTCTCTGTGTCCCTTGCCCTTTGTGTCCCTCACTCTCTGTGTCCCTCACTCTTTGTGTCCCTCATGCTCTGTGCTACTTGCTCTCTGTGTCCCTCGCTCTCTGTGTCCCACACTCTCTGTGTCCCTCACTCTCTGTGTCCCTCACTCTCTGTGTCCCTCACTCTCTGTGTCTCTCGCTCTCTGTGTCCCACACTCTCTTTGTCCCTCGCTCTCTCTGTGTCCCTCGCGCTCTCTGTGTAGCTCGGTCTGTGACCCTCGCTCTGTCTGTGTCCCTCCCTTTCTGTGTGTCCCTCGCTCTCGCTGTGTCCCTCGCGCTCTCTGTGACCCTCGCTCTCTCTGTGTCCCTCACTCTCTCTGTGTCCCTCGCTCTCCCTGAGTAGCTCACTCTCTCTGTGTCTCTTGCTCTCTCTGTGTCCCTCGCTCTGTGTGTCCCTCGCTCTCTCTGTGTCCCTCCCTCTCTCTGTGTCCCTCGCTCTCGCTGTGTCGCTAACTCTCGGTGTACCTCACTCTCTCTGTGTCCCTCACTCTCTGTGTTCCTAACTCTCTGTGTCCCTCACTCTCTCTGTGCCCCTCACTCTCTGTGACCCTCACTCTCTCTGTGTCCCTCACTCACTCTCTGTCCCTCACTCTCTCTGTGGCCCTCACTCTCTGTGTCCCTGACTCTCTCTGTGTCCCTCGCTCTCTGTGTCCCTCGCTCTCTGTGTCTCTCGCTCTCTCTGTGTGTCCCTCGCTCTCTGTGTCCCTCGCTCTCTGTGTCCCTCACTCTCTGTGTCCCTCACTCTCTCTGTGCCCCTCACTCTCTGTGACCCTCACTCTCTCTGTGTCCCTCACTCACTCTCTGTCCCTCACTCTCTCTGTGGCCCTCACTCTCTGTGTCCCTGACTCTCTCTGTGTCCCTCGCTCTCTGTGTCCCTCGCTCTCTGTGTCTCTCGCTCTCTCTGTGTGTCCCTCGCTCTCTGTGTCCCTCGCTCTCTGTGTCCCTCACTCTCTGTGCCCCTCACTCTCTGTGTGTCCCTCACTCTCTGTGTCCTTCGCGCTCTCTGCGTCCCTCGCTCTCTCTGGGTCCCTCGCTCCCTCTGGTCCCTCACTCTCTCTGTGTCCCTCACTCTCTCTGTCACTCGCTCTCTCTGTCCCTCGCTCTCTGTGTCCCTCGCTCTCTGTGTCCCTCGCTCTCTCTGTGTTCCTCGCTCTCTGTGTCCCTCGCTCTCTCTGTGTGTCCCTCACTCTCTGTGTCCCACACTCTCTCTCTGTGTCACTCACTCTCTCTGTGTCCCACACTCTCTCTGTGTGTCCCTCACTCTCTGTGTCCCACACTCTCTCACTGTGTCACTCACTCTCTCTGTGTCCCACACTCTCTCTGTGTGTCCCTCACTCTCTGTGTCCCTCGCTATCTCTGTGTGTCCCTTGCTCTCTGTGTCCCTCGCTCTCTGTGTCCTCGCTCTTTCTGTGTCCCTCACTCTCTCTGTGTCCCTCCCTTTCTGTGTGTCCCTCGCTCTCTCTGTGTCCCTCGCTCTGTCTGTGTCCCTCGCTCTGTCTGTGTCCCTCGCTCTGTGTCACTCACTCTCTCTGTGTCCCTCACTCTCTCTGTGTCCCTCGCTCTGTCTGTGTCCCTCGCTCTGTGTCACTCACTCTCTCTGTGTCCCTCACTCTCTCTGTGTCCCTCGCTCTCTCTGTTTCCCTCGCTCTCTGTGTTCCACACTCTCTGTGTCCCTCACTCTCTCTGTGTGTCCCTCGCTCTCTGTGTCCCTCGCTCTCTCTGTTTCCCTCGCTCTCTGTGTCCCTCGTTCTCTCTGTGCGTCCCTTGCTCCCTATGTCCCTCGCTCTCTATGTCCCTCGCTCTCTCTGTGTCCCTTGCTCTGTCTGTGTCCCTCGCTCTCTGTGTCCCTCGCTCTCTGTGTCCCTCTCTCGCTGCGCCCCTCACACTCTCTCTCTGTCCCTCACTCTCTCTCGCTGTGTCCCTCACTCTCTGTGCCCCTCACTCTCTCTGTGTCCCTCACTATCTGTGTCCCTCGCACTCTCTGCGTCCCTCGCTCTCTCTGGGTCCCTCGCTCCCTCTGGGTCCCTCACTCTCTCTGTGTCCCTCACTCTCTGTGTCCCTTGCTCTCTGTGTCCCTCGCTCTCTGTGTCATTCGCTCTCTCTGTTTTCCTCGCTCTCCTTGTGTCCCTCAGTCTCTCTGTGTCTCTCACTCTCTCTGTGTCCCACACTCTCTCTGTGTGTCCCTCGCTCTCTGTGTCCCTCGCTCTCTCTGTGTGTCCCTCGCTCTCTGTGTCCCTCGCTCTCTCTGTGTCCATGGCTCTGTCTGTGTGTCCCTCACTCTCTGTGTCCCTCGCTATCTCTGTGTGTCCCTCGCTCTCTGTGTCCCTCGCTCTCTGTGTCCCTCGCTCTCTGTGTCCTCGCTCTCTCAGTGTCACTCGCGCTCTCTGTGTCCCTCACTCTCTCTGTGTCCCTCCCTTTCTGTGTGTCCGTCGCTCTCTCTGTGTCCCTCGCTCTGTCTGTGTCCCTCGCTCTGTCTGTGTCCCTCGCTCTGTGTCCCTCACTCTCTCTGTGTCCCTCACTCTCTCTGTGTCCCTCGCTCTCTCTGTGTCCCTCGCTCTCTCTGTGTCCCTCGCTCTCTGTGTTCCACACTCTCTGTGTCCCTCGCTCTCTCTGTTTCCCTCGCACTCTGTGTCCCTCGCTCTATGTGTCCCTCGTTCTCTCTGTGCGTCCCTCGCTCTCTATGTCCCTCGCTCTCTCTGTGTGTCCCTCGCTCTCTATGTCCCTCGCTCTCTCTGTGTCCCTTGCTCTGTCTGTGCCGCTCGCTCTCTCTGTGTGTCCCTCGCTCTCTGTGTCCCTCGCTCTCTGTGTCCCTCGCACTCTCTCTGTGTCCCTCGCTCTCTGTGTCCCTCGCGCTCTCTGTGCCCCTCGCGCTCTCTGTGTCACTCGCTCTCTGTGTCCCACACTCTCTCAGTGTGTCCCTCACTCTCTGTATCCTTCACTCTCTAAGTGTCCCTCGCTCTCTGTGTCCCTTGCTCTCTGTGACCCTCGCTCTCTCTGTGTCCCCCACTCTCTCTCTGTCCCTCGCGGTCTCTGTGTCCCTCCCGGTGTCTGTGTCGCTCGCGCTCTCTGTGTCCCTCGCGCTCTCTGTGTCACTCGTGCTCTCTGTGTCCTTCGCTCTCTGTGTCCCTCGCTCTCTGTGTCCCTCGCTCTCTCTGTGTCCCTCGCTCTCTGTGTCCCTCGCTCTCTCTCTGCCCCTCGCTCTCTCTGTGTCCCTCGCTCGCTGTGTGTCCCTCGCTCTCTGTGTCCCTCGCTCTCTGTGTCCCTCGCTCTCTCTCTGCCCCTCGCTCTCTCTGTGTCCCTCGATCTATGTGTCCCTCGCTCTCTCTGTGTCCCTGGCTCTCTGTGTCCCTCGCTCTCTCTCTGCCCCTCGCTCTCTCTGTGTCCCTCGCTCTCTGTGTGTCCCTCGCTCTCTCTGTGTCCCTCGCTCTCTGTGTGTCCCTCGCTCTCTCTGTGTCCCTCGCTCTCTGTGCCCCTCACTCTCTGTGTCCCTCGCTCTCTGTGTCCCTCGCTCTCTCTGTCCCACACTCTCTGTGTCCCACACTCTCTGTGTCCCTTGCCCTTTGTGTCCCTCGCTCTCTGTGTCCCTCACTCTTTGTGTCCCTCATGCTCTGTGCTACTCGCTCTCTGTGTCCCTCGCTCTCTGTGTCCCACACTCTCTGTGTCCCTCGCTCTGTGTTTCCCTCACTCTCTGTTTCCCTCACTCTCTGTGTCCCTCGCTCTCTGTGTCCCACACTCTCTGTGTCCCTCGCTCTCTGTGTCCCTCGTGCTCTGTGTCCCTCGCTCTTTGTGTCCCTCGCTCTTTGTGTCCCTCGCTCTCTCTGTGTCCCTCGCGCTCTCTGTGTAGCTCGGTCTGTGACCCTCGCTCTGTCTGTGTCCCTCCCTTTCTGTGTGTCCCTCGCTCCCTCTATGTCCCTGGCTCTCTGTGTCCCTCGCTCTCTCTCTGCTCTCTGTGTCCCTCTCTCTCTGTGTCCCACACTCTCTGTGTCCCACACTCTCTGTGTCCCTTGCCCTTTGTGTCCCTCACTCTCTGTGTCGCTCACTCTTTGTGTCCCTCATGCTCTGTGTCCCTCGCTCTCTGTGTCCCTCGCTCTCTGTGTCCCACACTCTCTGTGTCCCTCACTCTCTGTGTCCCTCACTCTCTGTGTCTCTCGCTCTCTGTGTCCCACACTCTCTGTGTCCCTCGCTCTCTCTGTGTCCCTCGCGCTCTCTGTGTAGCTCGGTCTGTGACCCTCGCTCTGTCTGTGTCCCTCCCTTTCTGTGTGTCCCTCGCTCTCGCTGTGTCCCTCGCGCTCTCTGTGACCCTCGCTCTCTCTGTGTCCCTCACTCTCTCTGTGTCCCTCGCTCTCCCTGAGTAGCTCACTCTCTCTGTGTCTCTTGCTCTCTCTGTGTCCCTCGCTCTGTGTGTCCCTCGCTCTCTCTGTGTCCCTCCCTCTCTCTGTGTCCCTCGCTCTCGCTGTGTCGCTCACTCTCGGTGTACCTCACTCTCTCTGTGTCCCTCACTCTCTGTGTTCCTCACTCTCTGTGTCCCTCACTCTCTCTGTGCCCCTCACTCTCTGTGACCCTCACTCTCTCTGTGTCCCTCACTCACTCTCTGTCCCTCACTCTCTCTGTGGCCCTCACTCTCTGTGTCCCTGACTCTCTCTGTGTCCCTCGCTCTCTGTGTCCCTCGCTCTCTGTGTCTCTCGCTCTCTCTGTGTGTCCCTCGCTCTCTGTGTCCCTCGCTCTCTGTGTCCCTCACTCTCTGTGTCCCTCACTCTCTCTGTGCCCCTCACTCTCTGTGGCCCTCACTCTCTGTGTCCCTGACTCTCTGTGTTCCTCACTCTCTGTGACCCTCACTCTCTCTGTGTCCCTCACTCACTCTCTGTCCCTCACTCTCTCTGTGGCCCTCACTCTCTGTGTCCCTGACTCTCTCTGTGTCCCTCGCTCTCTGTGTCCCTCGCTCTCTGTGTCTCTCGCTCTCTCTGTGTCCCTCTCTCTCTGTGTCCCTCGCTCTCTGTGTCCCTCGCTCTCTGTGTCCCTCGCTCTCTGTGTCCCTCACTCTCTGTGCCCCTCACTCTCTGTGTGTCCCTCACTCTCTGTGTCCTTCGCGCTCTCTGCGTCCCTCGCTCTCTCTGGGTCCCTCGCTCCCTCTGGTCCCTCACTCTCTCTGTGTCCCTCACTCTCTCTGTCCCTCGCTCTCTGTGTCCCTCGCTCTCTGTGTCCCTCGCTCTCTCTGTGTTCCTCGCTCTCTGTGTCCCTCGCTCTCTCTGTGTGTCCCTCACTCTCTGTGTCCCACACTCTCTCTCTGTGTCACTCACTCTCTCTGTGTCCCACACTCTCTCTGTGTGTCCCTCACTCTCTGTGTCCCACACTCTCTCACTGTGTCACTCACTCTCTCTGTGTCCCACACTCTCTCTGTGTGTCCCTCACTCTCTGTGTCCCTCGCTATCTCTGTGTGTCCCTTGCTCTCTGTGTCCCTCGCTCTCTGTGTCCTCGCTCTTTCTGTGTCCCTCACTCTCTCTGTGTCCCTCCCTTTCTGTGTGTCCCTCGCTCTCTCTGTGTGTCCCTCACTCTCTGTGTCCCACACTCTCTCTCTGTGTCACTCACTCTCTCTGTGTCCCACACTCTCTCTATGTGTCCCTCACTCTCTGTGTCCCACACTCTCTCACTGTGTCACTCACTCTCTCTGTGTCCCACACTCTCTCTGTGTGTCCCTCACTCTCTGTGTCCCTCGCTATCTCTGTGTGTCCCTTGCTCTCTGTGTCCCTCGCTCTCTGTGTCCTCGCTCTTTCTGTGTCCCTCACTCTCTCTGTGTCCCTCCCTTTCTGTGTGTCCCTCGCTCTCTCTGTGTCCCTCGCTCTGTCTGTGTCCCTCGCTCTGTCTGTGTCCCTCGCTCTGTGTCACTCACTCTCTCTGTGTCCCTCACTCTCTCTGTGTCCCTCGCTCTGTCTGTGTCCCTCGCTCTGTGTCACTCACTCTCTCTGTGTCCCTCACTCTCTCTGTGTCCCTCGCTCTCTCTGTTTCCCTCGCTCTCTGTGTTCCACACTCTCTGTGTCCCTCACTCTCTCTGTGTGTCCCTCGCTCTCTGTGTCCCTCGCTCTCTCTGTTTCCCTCGCTCTCTGTGTCCCTCGTTCTCTCTGTGCGTCCCTTGCTCCCTATGTCCCTCGCTCTCTATGTCCCTCGCTCTCTCTGTGTCCCTTGCTCTGTCTGTGTCCCTCGCTCTCTGTGTCCCTCGCTCTCTGTGTCCCTCTCTCGCTGCGCCCCTCACACTCTCTGTCTGTCCCTCACTCTCTCTCGCTGTGTCCCTCACTCTCTCTCGCTGTGTCCCTCATTCTCTCGCTGTGTCCCTCACTCTCTCTCGTTGTGTCCATCACTCTCTCTCGCTGTGTCCCTCACTCTCTCTCTCGCTGTGTCCCTCACTCTCTCTCGCTGTGTCCCTCACTCTCTCTCGCTGTGTCCCTCACTCTCTCTCGCTGCGTCCCTCACTCTCTCTCGCTGTGTCCCTCACTCTCTCTCGCTGTGCCCCTCACTCTCTCTCGCTGTGTCCCTCACTCTCTCTCTCTGTGTCCCTCACTCTCCCTCGCTGTGCCCCTCACTCTCTCTCGCTGTGTCCCTCACTCTCTCTCGCTGTGTCCCTCACTCTCTCTCGCTGTGTCCCTCACTCTCTCTCGCTGTGCCCCTCACTCTCTCTTGCTGTGTCCCTCACTCTCTCTCTCTTGCCTGAAGTGCCACAAATGTTGTCAAGTGCAGTGCGAGGCGTACCTCAATGTTTCAGTCTTACTGAGAAACTGTCTGCCCACCGGACAACATTTCTGTACGATAGGATTGAAGCACAAGTTCAAATAGTTTTGTTTCAAAGTTTAAAATACCCAGTCATTTTTCTGTGCAGCTTTAGGTATCTGTCAGTGGAATTTAGGTTATACAGGCAAATGTTAACAAGAGTATTGGGAACGGATTGGAAGTTTTGATATAGATATTCCTGCATTATGGAAATGTGTGAGATCTATTTAGGGTTGGGGAATGGATTGATCAAAGGATGTATTTTTTTGTTATCTATATCAGACTGACAGCCTTGAAGATTCACAACTTCCATGTGCTGTGAGGAAGGATTGATTAACCAAGGCCTATTATTCAAATACTTCAGACAAGTGACAAAACAATAGTAACAGAGAATATACAAACAGAGACAAGCAGACACCTGTAATCGGAGCTTAAACTTCACGTTTGAATGTGAAGGGCTGAAATAAACAAGAGTCCACCCTGGGATTCGGTGCAATTTGAGTTCTGCTTTTCCATAAAATAAATATAACTATCTGCAATGAAAAATTCTTTGGATAGGACAGAGGGATTTTGACTCTGTATTTAAGCACAGATAGTATTTGCGTTGTGAGTGTTTGATGGACAGTGTAGATGGAGCTTTACTCTGAAACACTGGAATTCAGTCTCAGGGCTGATTTAATCACATGCTTCAGAATAATAATTGATATTGTACATCTCGTGTGTGTCTCAGTGACAGCTCTGAAACATGTACAACACAATCTCATCCTGTTTCTGTGTCTCTCTCTGAAATTAGCTGGTCCATTTCCTAAATTACTCCTGACTAGATTTCAAAAGGGCTCCATTGCCTGTGAAGCAGTTTGTGATGCCCAAAGGTTATGAAAAGTGCTTTAGAAAAGTCTGTCCCCAAGCTGCTGTGAGGATGTTCAGAGTCAGTGTGTGACTTGGGTCACACACAGGCCAGATACACCTCTCCAAGTTAAAGGTGGAGAATGGATCTCGCTCCATTTGAAAGATGTATTGACGCAGCCTGTCTTGAATTTGTGTCTGTGTGTGGCTCTGTCTGTGTCCCTCCCTTTCTGTGTGTCCCTCGCTCTCGCTGTGTCCCTCGCGCTCTCTGTGTCCCTCGCTCTCTCTCTGTCCCTCACTCTCTCTGTGTCCCTCGCTCTCCCTGAGTCGCTCACTCTCTCTGTGTCCCTTGCTCTCTCTGTGTCCCTCGCTCTCTGTGTCCCTCGCACTCTCTCTGTGTCCCTCGCTCTCTGTGTCCCTCGCGCTCTCTGTGCCCCTCGCGCTCTCTGTGTCACTCGCTCTCTGTGTCCCACACTCTCTCAGTGTGTCCCTCACTCTCTGTATCCTTCACTCTCTAAGTGTCCCTCGCTCTCTGTGTCCCTTGCTCTCTGTGACCCTCGCTCTCTCTGTGTCCCCCACTCTCTCTCTGTCCCTCGCGGTCTCTGTGTCCCTCCCGGTGTCTGTGTCGCTCGCGCTCTCTGTGTCCCTCGCGCTCTCTGTGTCACTCGTGCTCTCTGTGTCCTTCGCTCTCTGTGTCCCTCGCTCTCTGTGTCCCTCGCTCTCTCTGTGTCCCTCGCTCTCTGTGTCCCTCGCTCTCTCTCTGCCCCTCGCTCTCTCTGTGTCCCTCGCTCGCTGTGTGTCCCTCGCTCTCTGTGTCCCTCGCTCTCTGTGTCCCTCGCTCTCTCTCTGCCCCTCGCTCTCTCTGTGTCCCTCGATCTATGTGTCCCTCGCTCTCTCTGTGTCCCTGGCTCTCTGTGTCCCTCGCTCTCTCTCTGCCCCTCGCTCTCTCTGTGTCCCTCGCTCTCTGTGTGTCCCTCGCTCTCTCTGTGTCCCTCGCTCTCTGTGTGTCCCTCGCTCTCTCTGTGTCCCTCGCTCTCTGTGCCCCTCACTCTCTGTGTCCCTCGCTCTCTGTGTCCCTCGCTCTCTCTGTCCCACACTCTCTGTGTCCCACACTCTCTGTGTCCCTTGCCCTTTGTGTCCCTCGCTCTCTGTGTCCCTCACTCTTTGTGTCCCTCATGCTCTGTGCTACTCGCTCTCTGTGTCCCTCGCTCTCTGTGTCCCACACTCTCTGTGTCCCTCGCTCTGTGTTTCCCTCACTCTCTGTTTCCCTCACTCTCTGTGTCCCTCGCTCTCTGTGTCCCACACTCTCTGTGTCCCTCGCTCTCTGTGTCCCTCGTGCTCTGTGTCCCTCGCTCTTTGTGTCCCTCGCTCTTTGTGTCCCTCGCTCTCTCTGTGTCCCTCGCGCTCTCTGTGTAGCTCGGTCTGTGACCCTCGCTCTGTCTGTGTCCCTCCCTTTCTGTGTGTCCCTCGCTCCCTCTATGTCCCTGGCTCTCTGTGTCCCTCGCTCTCTCTCTGCTCTCTGTGTCCCTCTCTCTCTGTGTCCCACACTCTCTGTGTCCCACACTCTCTGTGTCCCTTGCCCTTTGTGTCCCTCGCTCTCTGTGTCCCTCGCTCTCTGTGTCCCACACTCTCTGTGTCCCACACTCTCTGTGTCCCTTGCCCTTTGTGTCCCTCACTCTCTGTGTCCCTCACTCTTTGTGTCCCTCATGCTCTGTGTCCCTCGCTCTCTGTGTCCCTCGCTCTCTGTGTCCCACACTCTCTGTGTCCCTCACTCTCTGTGTCCCTCACTCTCTGTGTCCCTCACTCTCTGTGTCTCTCGCTCTCTGTGTCCCACACTCTCTGTGTCCCTCGCTCTCTCTGTGTCCCTCGCGCTCTCTGTGTAGCTCGGTCTGTGACCCTCGCTCTGTCTGTGTCCCTCCCTTTCTGTGTGTCCCTCGCTCTCGCTGTGTCCCTCGCGCTCTCTGTGTCCCTCGCTCTCTCTGTGTCCCTCACTCTCTCTGTGTCCCTCGCTCTGTGTCCCTGGCTCTCTCTGTGTCCCTCACTCTCTCTGTGTCCCTCGCTCTCCCTGAGTAGCTCACTCTCTCTGTGTCTCTTGCTCTCTCTGTGTCCCTCGCTCTGTGTGTCCCTCGCTCTCTCTGTGTCCCTCCCTCTCTCTGTGTCCCTCGCTCTCGCTGTGTCGCTCACTCTCGGTGTACCTCACTCTCTCTGTGTCCCTCACTCTCTGTGTTCCTCACTCTCTGTGTCCCTCACTCTCTCTGTGCCCCTCACTCTCTGTGACCCTCACTCTCTCTGTGTCCCTCACTCACTCTCTGTCCCTCACTCTCTCTGTGGCCCTCACTCTCTGTGTCCCTGACTCTCTCTGTGTCCCTCGCTCTCTGTGTCCCTCGCTCTCTGTGTCTCTCGCTCTCTCTGTGTGTCCCTCGCTCTCTGTGTCCCTCGCTCTCTGTGTCCCTCACTCTCTGTGTCCCTCACTCTCTCTGTGCCCCTCACTCTCTGTGACCCTCACTCTCTCTGTGTCCCTCACTCACTCTCTGTCCCTCACTCTCTCTGTGGCCCTCACTCTCTGTGTCCCTGACTCTCTCTGTGTCCCTCGCTCTCTGTGTCCCTCGCTCTCTGTGTCTCTCGCTCTCTCTGTGTCCCTCTCTCTCTGTGTCCCTCGCTCTCTGTGTCGCTCACTCTCTGTGTCCCTCGCTCTCTGTGTCCCTCACTCTCTGTGTCCCTCACTCTCTGTGCCCCTCACTCTCTGTGTGTCCCTCACTCTCTGTGTCCTTCGCGCTCTCTGCGTCCCTCGCTCTCTCTGGGTCCCTCGCTCCCTCTGGTCCCTCACTCTCTCTGTGTCCCTCACTCTCTCTGTCCCTCGCTCTCTGTGTCCCTCGCTCTCTGTGTCCCTCGCTCTCTCTGTGTTCCTCGCTCTCTGTGTCCCTCGCTCTCTCTGTGTGTCCCTCACTCTCTGTGTCCCACACTCTCTCTCTGTGTCACTCACTCTCTCTGTGTCCCACACTCTCTCTGTGTGTCCCTCACTCTCTGTGTCCCACACTCTCTCACTGTGTCACTCACTCTCTCTGTGTCCCACACTCTCTCTGTGTGTCCCTCACTCTCTGTGTCCCTCGCTATCTCTGTGTGTCCCTTGCTCTCTGTGTCCCTCGCTCTCTGTGTCCTCGCTCTTTCTGTGTCCCTCACTCTCTCTGTGTCCCTCCCTTTCTGTGTGTCCCTCGCTCTCTCTGTGTGTCCCTCACTCTCTGTGTCCCACACTCTCTCTCTGTGTCACTCACTCTCTCTGTGTCCCACACTCTCTCTGTGTGTCCCTCACTCTCTGTGTCCCACACTCTCTCACTGTGTCACTCACTCTCTCTGTGTCCCACACTCTCTCTGTGTGTCCCTCACTCTCTGTGTCCCTCGCTATCTCTGTGTGTCCCTTGCTCTCTGTGTCCCTCGCTCTCTGTGTCCTCGCTCTTTCTGTGTCCCTCACTCTCTCTGTGTCCCTCCCTTTCTGTGTGTCCCTCGCTCTCTCTGTGTCCCTCGCTCTGTCTGTGTCCCTCGCTCTGTCTGTGTCCCTCGCTCTGTGTCACTCACTCTCTCTGTGTCCCTCACTCTCTCTGTGTCCCTCGCTCTGTCTGTGTCCCTCGCTCTGTGTCACTCACTCTCTCTGTGTCCCTCACTCTCTCTGTGTCCCTCGCTCTCTCTGTTTCCCTCGCTCTCTGTGTTCCACACTCTCTGTGTCCCTCACTCTCTCTGTGTGTCCCTCGCTCTCTGTGTCCCTCGCTCTCTCTGTTTCCCTCGCTCTCTGTGTCCCTCGTTCTCTCTGTGCGTCCCTTGCTCCCTATGTCCCTCGCTCTCTATGTCCCTCGCTCTCTCTGTGTCCCTTGCTCTGTCTGTGTCCCTCGCTCTCTGTGTCCCTCGCTCTCTGTGTCCCTCTCTCGCTGCGCCCCTCACACTCTCTCTCTGTCCCTCACTCTCTCTCGCTGTGTCCCTCACTCTCTCTCGCTGTGTCCCTCATTCTCTCGCTGTGTCCCTCACTCTCTCTCGTTGTGTCCATCACTCTCTCTCGCTGTGTCCCTCACTCTCTCTCTCGCTGTGTCCCTCACTCTCTCTCGCTGTGTCCCTCACTCTCTCTCGCTGTGTCCCTCACTCTCTCTCGCTGCGTCCCTCACTCTCTCTCGCTGTGTCCCTCACTCTCTCTCGCTGTGCCCCTCACTCTCTCTCGCTGTGTCCCTCACTCTCTCTCTCTGTGTCCCTCACTCTCCCTCGCTGTGCCCCTCACTCTCTCTCGCTGTGTCCCTCACTCTCTCTCGCTGTGTCCCTCACTCTCTCTCGCTGTGTCCCTCACTCTCTCTCGCTGTGCCCCTCACTCTCTCTTGCTGTGTCCCTCACTCTCTCTCTCTTGCCTGAAGTGCCACAAATGTTGTCAAGTGCAGTGCGAGGCGTACCTCAATGTTTCAGTCTTACTGAGAAACTGTCTGCCCACCGGACAACATTTCTGTACAATAGGATTGAAGCACAAGTTCAAATAGTTTTGTTTCAAAGTTTAAAATACCCAGTCATTTTTCTGTGCAGCTTTAGGTATCTGTCAGTGGAATTTAGGTTATACAGGCAAATGTTAACAAGAGTATTGGGAACGGATTGGAAGTTTTGATGGAGATATTCCTGCATTATGGAAATGTGTGAGATCTATTTAGGGTTGGGGAATGGATTGATCAAAGGATGTATTTTTTTGTTATCTATATCAGACTGACAGCCTTGAAGATTCACAACTTCCATGTGCTGTGAGGAAGGATTGATTAACCAAGGCCTATTATTCAAATACTTCAGACAAGTGACAAAACAACAGTAACAGAGAATATACAAACAGAGACAAGCAGACACCTGTAATCGGAGCTTAAACTTCACGTTTGAATGTGAAGGGCTGAAATAAACAAGAGTCCACCCTGGGATTCGGTGCAATTTGAGTTCTGCTTTTCCATAAAATAAATATAACTATCTGCAATGAAAAATTCTTTGGATAGGACAGAGGGATTTTGACTCTGTATTTAAGCACAGACAGTATTTGCGTTGTGAGTGTTTGATGGACAGTGTAGATGGAGCTTTACTCTGAAACACTGGAATTCAGTCTCAGGGCTGATTTAATCACATGCTTCAGAATAATAATTGATATTGTACATCTCGTGTGTGTCTCAGTGACAGCTCTGAAACATGTACAACACAATCTCATCCTGTTTCTGTGTCTCTCTCTGAAATTAGCTGGTCCATTTCCTAAATTACTCCTGACTAGATTTCAAAAGGGCTCCATTGCCTGTGAAGCAGTTTGTGATACCCAAAGGTTATGAAAAGTGCTTTCGAAAAGTCTGTCCCCAAGCTGCTGTGAGGATGTTCAGAGTCAGTGTGTGACTTGGGTCACACACAGGCCAGATACACCTCTCCAAGTTAAAGGTGGAGAATGGATCTCGCTCCATTTGAAAGATGTATTGACGCAGCCTGTCTTGAATTTGTGTCTGTGTGTGGCTCTGTCTGTGTCCCTCCCTTTCTGTGTGTCCCTCGCTCTCGCTGTGTCCCTCGCGCTCTCTGTGTCCCTCGCTCTCTCTCTGTCCCTCACTCTCTCTGTGTCCCTCGCTCTCCCTGAGTCGCTCACTCTCTCTGTGTCCCTTGCTCTCTCTGTGTCCCTCGCTCTCTGTGTCCCTCGCACTCTCTCTGTGTCCCTCGCTCTCTGTGTCCCTCGCGCTCTCTGTGCCCCTCGCGCTCTCTGTGTCACTCGCTCTCTGTGTCCCACACTCTCTCAGTGTGTCCCTCACTCTCTGTATCCTTCACTCTCTAAGTGTCCCTCGCTCTCTGTGTCCCTTGCTCTCTGTGACCCTCGCTCTCTCTGTGTCCCCCACTCTCTCTCTGTCCCTCGCGGTCTCTGTGTCCCTCCCGGTGTCTGTGTCGCTCGCGCTCTCTGTGTCCCTCGCGCTCTCTGTGTCCCACACTCTCTCAGTGTGTCCCTCACTCTCTGTATCCTTCACTCTCTAAGTGTCCCTCGCTCTCTGTGTCCCTTGCTCTCTCTGTCCCTCGCTCTCTCTGTGTCCCTCGCGCTCTCTGTGTCCCTCGCGCTCTCTGTGTCCCTCGCGCTCTCTGTGTCCCACACTCTCTCAGTGTGTCCCTCACTCTCTGTATCCTTCACTCTCTAAGTGTCCCTCGCTCTCTGTGTCCCTTGCTCTCTCTGTCCCTCGCTCTCTCTGTGTCCCTCGCTCTCTCTGTGTCCCTCACTCTCTCTGTGTCCCTCGCTCTCTGTGCCCCTCGCGCTCTCTGTGTCCCTCGCGCTCTCTGTGTCACTCGCTCTCTGTGTCCCACACTCTCTCAGTGTGTCCCTCACTCTCTGTATCCTTCACTCTCTAAGTGTCCCTCGCTCTCTGTGTCCCTTGCTCTCTGTGACCCTCGCTCTCTCTGTGTCCCCCACTCTCTCTCTGTCCCTCACGGTCTCTGTGTCCCTCCCGGTGCCTGTGTCGCTCGCGCTCTCTGTGTCACTCGTGCTCTCAGTGTCCTTCGCACTCTGTGTCCCTCGCTCTCTCTGTGTCTCTCGCTCTCTGTATCCCTCGCTCTCTCTCTGCCCCTCGCTCTCTATGTGTCCCTCGCTCGCTGTGTATCCCTCGCTCTCTCTGTGTCCCTGGCTCTCTGTGTCCCTCGCGCTCTCTGTGTCCCTGGCTCTCTCTGAGTCCCTCGCGCTCTCTGTGTCCCTGGCTCTCTCTGTGTCCCTCGCTCTCTGTGTCCCTCACTCTCTGTGTCCCTCGTGCTCTGTGTCCCTCACTCTCTCTGTGTCCCTTGCTCTCTCTGTGTCCCTCGCTCACTGTGTCCCTCGCTCTCTGTGTCCCTCACTCTCTCTGTGTCCCTCACTCTCTCTGAGTCCCTCACTCTCTGTGTCCCTTGTTCTCTCTGTGTCCCTCGCTCTCTGTGTCCCTCACTCTCTGTGTCCCTCACTCTCTCTGTGTCACTCGTGCTCTCTGTGTCCCTCGCTCTCTCTGTGTCACTCGTGCTCTCTGTGTCCCTCGCTCTCTCTGTGTCCCTCGCCCTCTCTGTGTCTCTCGCTCTCTGTGTCCCTCGCTCTCTCTCTGCCCCTCGCTCTCTCTGTGTCCCTCGCTCTCTCTGTGTCCCTCGCTCACTGTGTCCCTCGCTCTCTGTGTCCCTCACTCTCTCTGTGTCCCTCACTCTCTCTGAGTCCCTCACTCTCTGTGTCCCTTGTTCTCTCTGTGTCCCTCGCTCTCTGTGTCCCTCACTCTCTCTGTGTCGCTCGCGCTCTCTGTGTCCCTCGCGCTCTCTGTGTCACTCGTGCTCTCTGTGTCCCTCGCTCTCTCTGTGTCCCTCGCGCTCTCTGTGTCACTCGTGCTCTCTGTGTCCCTCGCACTCTGTGTCCCTCGCCCTCTCTGTGTCTCTCGCTCTCTGTGTCCCTCGCTCTCTCTCTGCCCCTCGCTCTCTCTGTGTCCCTCGCTCGCTGTGTGTCCCTCGCTCTCTCTGTGTCCCTGGCTCTCTGAGTCCCTCGCGCTCTCTGTGTCCCTGGCTCTCTCTGAGTCCCTCGCGCTCTCTGTGTCCCTGGCTCTCTTTGTGTCCCTCGCTCTCTGTGTCCCTCGCTATCTGTGTCCCTCACTCTCTCTGTGTCCCTCGCTCACTCTGTGTCCCTCGCTCTCCCTGTGTCCCTCCCTTTCTGTGTCCCTTGCTCTCTCTGTGACCCTCTCTCTCTCTGTGTCCCTCACTCTCTCTCGCTGTGCCCCTCACTCTCTCTCGCTGTGTCCCACACTCTCTCTCGCTGTGTCCCTCACTCTCTCTCTCTGTGTCCCTCACTCTCTCTCGCTGTGCCCCTCACTCTCTCTTGCTGTGTCCCTCACTCTCTCTCTCTTGCCTGAAGTGCCACAAATGTTGTCAAGTGCAGTGCGAGGCGTACCTCAATGTTTCAGTCTTACTGAGAAACTGTCAGCCCACCGGACAACATTTCTGTACAATAGGATTGAAGCACAAGTTCAAATAGTTTTGTTTCAAAGTTTAAAATACCCAGTCATTTTTCTGTGCAGCTTTCGGAATCTGTCAGTGGAATTTAGGTTATACAGGCAAAT
Organism: Scyliorhinus torazame; assembly: GCF_047496885.1. NCBI lineage: Eukaryota > Metazoa > Chordata > Chondrichthyes > Carcharhiniformes > Scyliorhinidae > Scyliorhinus > Scyliorhinus torazame. The sequence continues at coordinate 748,406 of NW_027307809.1, read as the reverse complement.
GTTAACAAGAGTATTGGGAACGGATTGGAAGTTTTGATGGAGATATTCCTGCATTATGGAAATGTGTGAGATCTATTTAGGTTTGGGGAATGGATTGATCAAAGGATGTATTTTTTTGTTATCTATATCAGACTGACAGCCTTGAAGATTCACAACTTCCATGTGCTGTGAGGAAGGATTGATTAACCAAGGCCTATTATTCAAATACTTCAGACAAGTGACAAAACAATAGTAACAGAGAATATACAAACAGAGACAAGCAGACACCTGTAATCGGAGCTTAAACTTCACGTTTGAATGTGAAGGGCTGAAATAAACAAGAGTCCACCCTGGGATTCGGTGCAATTTGAGTTCTGCTTTTCCGTAAAATAAAAATAACTATCTGCAATGAAAAATTCTTTGGATAGGACAGAGGGATTTTGACTCTGTATTTAAGCACAGACAGTATTTGCGTTGTGAGTGTTTGATGGACAGTGTAGATGGAGCTTTACTCTGAAACACTGGAATTCAGTCTCAGGGCTGATTTAATCACATGCTTCAGAATAATAATTGATATTGTACATCTCGTGTGTGTCTCAGTGTCAGCTCTGAAACATGTACAACACAATCTCATCCTGTTTCTGTGTCTCTCTCTGAAATTAGCTGGTCCATTTCCTAAATTACTCCTGACTAGATTTCAAAAGGGCTCCATTGCCTGTGAAGCAGTTTGTGATACCCAAAGGTTCTGAAAAGTGCTTTAGAAAAGTCTGTCCCCAAGCTGCTGTGAGGATGTTCAGGGTCAGTGTGTGACTTGGGTCACACACAGGCCAGATACACCTCTCCAAGTTAAAGGTGGAGAATGGATCTCGCTCCATTTGAAAGATGTATTGACGCAGCCTGTCTTGAATTTGTGTCTGTGTGTGGCTCTGTCTGTGTCCCTCCCTTTCTGTGTGTCCCTCGCTCTCGCTGTGTCCCTCGCGCTCTCTGTGTCCCTCGCTCTCTCTCTGTCCCTCACTCTCTCTGTGTCCCTCGCTCTCCCTGAGTCGCTCACTCTCTCTGTGTCCCTTGCTCTCTCTGTGTCCCTCGCTCTCTGTGTCCCTCCCTCTCTCTGTGTCCCTCCCTCTCTGTGTTCCTCACTCTCTGTGTCCCTCACTCTCTCTGTGCCCCTCACTCTCTGTGACCCTCACTCTCTCTGTGTCCCTCACTCTCTCTCTGTCCCTCACTCTCTCTCTGGCCCTCACTCTCTGTGTCGGTGACTCTCTCTGTGTCCCTCGCTCTCTGTGTCCCTCGCTCTCTGTGTCCCTCACTCTCTCTGTGTCCCTCACGCTCTGTGTCCCTCGCTCTCTCCATGTGTCCCTCGCTCTCTGTGTCCCTCGATCTATGTGTCCCACACTCTCTGTGTCCCTCGCTCTGTGTGTCCCTCACTCTCTGTGTCCCTCACTCTCTGTGTCCCTCGATCTATGTGTCCCACACTCTCGGTGTCCCTCGCTCTCTGTATCCCTCACTCTCTCTGTGTCCCTCGCTCTCTGTGTCCCTCGCTCTCTCTTTCCCTCGCTCTCTGTGTTCCTCACTCTCTGTGTCCCTCACTCTCTCTGTGTGACCCTCGCTCTCTGTGTCCCTCGCTCTCTGTGTCCCTCGTTCTCTCTGTGTGTCCCTCGCTCTCTATGTCCCTAGCTCTCTCTGTGTCCCTGGCTCTGTCTGTGTCCCTCGCTCTCTCTGTGTGTCCCTCGCTCTCTGTGTCCCTCGCTCTCTGTGTCCCTCGCTCTCTCTGTGTCCCTCGCTCTCTCTGTGTCCCTCACTCTCTCTGTGTCCCACACTCTCTGTGTCCCTCGCTCTCTGTGTCCCTCGCGCTCTCTGTGTCCCTCGCGCTCTCTGTGTCACTCGCTCTCTGTGTCCCACACTCTCTCAGTGTGTCCCTCACTCTCTGTATCCTTCACTCTCTAAGTGTCCCTCGCTCTCTGTGTCCCTTGCTCTCTCTGTGACCCTCGCTCTCTCTGTGTCCCTCACTCTCCCTCGCTGTGCCCCTCACTCTCTCTCGCTGTGTCCCTCACTCTCTCTCGCTGTGTCCCTCACTCTCTCTCGCTGTGTCCCTCACTCTCTCTCGCTGTGCCCCTCACTCTCTCTTGCTGTGTCCCTCACTCTCTCTCTCTTGCCTGAAGTGCCACAAATGTTGTCAAGTGCAGTGCGAGGCGTACCTCAATGTTTCAGTCTTACTGAGAAACTGTCTGCCCACCGGACAACATTTCTGTACAATAGGATTGAAGCACAAGTTCAAATAGTTTTGTTTCAAAGTTTAAAATACCCAGTCATTTTTCTGTGCAGCTTTAGGTATCTGTCAGTGGAATTTAGGTTATACAGGCAAATGTTAACAAGAGTATTGGGAACGGATTGGAAGTTTTGATGGAGATATTCCTGCATTATGGAAATGTGTGAGATCTATTTAGGGTTGGGGAATGGATTGATCAAAGGATGTATTTTTTTGTTATCTATATCAGACTGACAGCCTTGAAGATTCACAACTTCCATGTGCTGTGAGGAAGGATTGATTAACCAAGGCCTATTATTCAAATACTTCAGACAAGTGACAAAACAACAGTAACAGAGAATATACAAACAGAGACAAGCAGACACCTGTAATCGGAGCTTAAACTTCACGTTTGAATGTGAAGGGCTGAAATAAACAAGAGTCCACCCTGGGATTCGGTGCAATTTGAGTTCTGCTTTTCCATAAAATAAATATAACTATCTGCAATGAAAAATTCTTTGGATAGGACAGAGGGATTTTGACTCTGTATTTAAGCACAGACAGTATTTGCGTTGTGAGTGTTTGATGGACAGTGTAGATGGAGCTTTACTCTGAAACACTGGAATTCAGTCTCAGGGCTGATTTAATCACATGCTTCAGAATAATAATTGATATTGTACATCTCGTGTGTGTCTCAGTGACAGCTCTGAAACATGTACAACACAATCTCATCCTGTTTCTGTGTCTCTCTCTGAAATTAGCTGGTCCATTTCCTAAATTACTCCTGACTAGATTTCAAAAGGGCTCCATTGCCTGTGAAGCAGTTTGTGATACCCAAAGGTTATGAAAAGTGCTTTCGAAAAGTCTGTCCCCAAGCTGCTGTGAGGATGTTCAGAGTCAGTGTGTGACTTGGGTCACACACAGGCCAGATACACCTCTCCAAGTTAAAGGTGGAGAATGGATCTCGCTCCATTTGAAAGATGTATTGACGCAGCCTGTCTTGAATTTGTGTCTGTGTGTGGCTCTGTCTGTGTCCCTCCCTTTCTGTGTGTCCCTCGCTCTCGCTGTGTCCCTCGCGCTCTCTGTGTCCCTCGCTCTCTCTCTGTCCCTCGCTCTCTCTGTGTCCCTCGCTCTCCCTGAGTCGCTCACTCTCTCTGTGTCCCTTGCTCTCTCTGTGTCCCTCGCTCTCTGTGTCCCTCGCTCTCTCTGTGTCCCTCCCTCTCTGTGTTCCTCACTCTCTGTGTCCCTCACTCTCTCTGTGCCCCTCACTCTCTGTGACCCTCACTCTCTCTGTGTCCCTCACTCTCTCTCTGTCCCTCACTCTCTCTCTGGCCCTCACTCTCTGTGTCGGTGACTCTCTCTGTGTCCCTCGCTCTCTGTGTCCCTCGCTCTCTCTGTGTCCCTCCCTCTCTGTGTTCCTCACTCTCTGTGTCCGTCACTCTCTCTCTGTCCCTCACTCTCTGTGTCCCTCACTCTCTCTGTGTCCCTCACTCTCTGTGTCCCTCGCTCTCTCCATGTGTCCCTCGCTCTCTGTGTCCCTCGATCTATGTGTCCCACACTCTCTGTGTCCCTCGCTCTGTGTGTCCCTCACTCTCTGTGTCCCTCACTCTCTGTGTCCCTCGATCTATGTGTCCCACACTCTCGGTGTCCCTCGCTCTCTGTGTCCCTCACTCTCTCTGTGTCCCTCGCTCTCTGTGTCCCTCGCTCTCTCTGTTTCCCTCGCTCTCTGTGTTCCTCACTCTCTGTGTCCCTCACTCGCTCTGTGTGACCCTCGCTCTCTGTGTCCCTCGCTCTCTGTGTCCCTCGTTTTCTCTGTGTGTCCCTCGCTCTCTATGTCCCTCACTCTCTCTGTGTCCCTGGCTCTGTCTGTGTCCCTCGCTCTCTCTGTGTGTCCCTCGCTCTGTGTCCCTCGCTCTCTCTGTCCCTCGCTCTCTCTGTGTCCCTCGCTCTCTCTGTGTCCCTCACTCTCTCTGTGTCCCACACTCTCTGTGTCCCTCGCTCTCTGTGTCCCTCGCGCTCTCTGTGTCCCTCGCGCTCTCTGTGTCACTCGCTCTCTGTGTCCCACACTCTCTCAGTGTGTCCCTCACTCTCTGTATCCTTCACTCTCTAAGTGTCCCTCGCTCTCTGTGTCCCTTGCTCTCTCTGTCCCTCGCTCTCTCTGTGTCCCTCGCTCTCTCTGTGTCCCTCACTCTCTCTGTGTCCCTCGCTCTCTGTGTCCCTCGCGCTCTCTGTGTCCCTCGCGCTCTCTGTGTCACTCGCTCTCTGTGTCCCTCGCGCTCTCTGTGTCCCTCGCGCTCTCTGTGTCCCTCGCGCTCTCTGTGTCCCTCGCGCTCTCTGTGTCCCACACTCTCTCAGTGTGTCCCTCACTCTCTGTATCCTTCACTCTCTAAGTGTCCCTCGCTCTCTGTGTCCCTTGCTCTCTCTGTCCCTCGCTCTCTCTGTGTCCCTCGCTCTCTCTGTGTCCCTCACTCTCTCTGTGTCCCTCGCTCTCTGTGCCCCTCGCGCTCTCTGTGTCCCTCGCGCTCTCTGTGTCACTCGCTCTCTGTGTCCCACACTCTCTCAGTGTGTCCCTCACTCTCTGTATCCTTCACTCTCTAAGTGTCCCTCGCTCTCTGTGTCCCTTGCTCTCTGTGACCCTCGCTCTCTCTGTGTCCCCCACTCTCTCTCTGTCCCTCACGGTCTCTGTGTCCCTCCCGGTGCCTGTGTCGCTCGCGCTCTCTGTGTCACTCGTGCTCTCAGTGTCCTTCGCACTCTGTGTCCCTCGCTCTCTCTGTGTCTCTCGCTCTCTGTATCCCTCGCTCTCTCTCTGCCCCTCGCTCTCTATGTGTCCCTCGCTCGCTGTGTATCCCTCGCTCTCTCTGTGTCCCTGGCTCTCTGTGTCCCTCGCGCTCTCTGTGTCCCTGGCTCTCTCTGAGTCCCTCGCGCTCTCTGTGTCCCTGGCTCTCTCTGTGTCCCTCGCTCTCTGTGTCCCTCACTCTCTGTGTCCCTCGTGCTCTGTGTCCCTCACTCTCTCTGTGTCCCTTGCTCTCTCTGTGTCCCTCGCTCACTGTGTCCCTCGCTCTCTGTGTCCCTCACTCTCTCTGTGTCCCTCACTCTCTCTGAGTCCCTCACTCTCTGTGTCCCTTGTTCTCTCTGTGTCCCTCGCTCTCTGTGTCCCTCACTCTCTGTGTCCCTCACTCTCTCTGTGTCACTCGTGCTCTCTGTGTCCCTCGCTCTCTCTGTGTCACTCGTGCTCTCTGTGTCCCTCGCTCTCTCTGTGTCCCTCGCCCTCTCTGTGTCTCTCGCTCTCTGTGTCCCTCGCTCTCTCTCTGCCCCTCGCTCTCTCTGTGTCCCTCGCTCTCTCTGTGTCCCTCGCTCACTGTGTCCCTCGCTCTCTGTGTCCCTCACTCTCTCTGTGTCCCTCACTCTCTCTGAGTCCCTCACTCTCTGTGTCCCTTGTTCTCTCTGTGTCCCTCGCTCTCTGTGTCCCTCACTCTCTCTGTGTCCCTCACTCTCTCTGTGTCCCTCACTCTCTCTGAGTCCCTCACTCTCTGTGTCCCTTGTTCTCTCTGTGTCCCTCACTCTCTGTGTCCCTTGTTCTCTCTGTGTCCCTCGCTCTCTGTGTCCCTCACTCTCTGTGTGTCCCTCGCTCTCTGTGTCCCTCACTCTCTCTGTGTCGCTCGCGCTCTCTGTGTCCCTCGCGCTCTCTGTGTCACTCGTGCTCTCTGTGTCCCTCGCTCTCTCTGTGTCCCTCGCGCTCTCTGTGTCACTCGTGCTCTCTGTGTCCCTCGCACTCTGTGTCCCTCGCCCTCTCTGTGTCTCTCGCTCTCTGTGTCCCTCGCTCTCTCTCTGCCCCTCGCTCTCTCTGTGTCCCTCGCTCGCTGTGTGTCCCTCGCTCTCTCTGTGTCCCTGGCTCTCTGAGTCCCTCGCGCTCTCTGTGTCCCTGGCTCTCTCTGAGTCCCTCGCGCTCTCTGTGTCCCTGGCTCTCTTTGTGTCCCTCGCTCTCTGTGTCCCTCGCTATCTGTGTCCCTCACTCTCTCTGTGTCCCTCGCTCACTCTGTGTCCCTCGCTCTCCCTGTGTCCCTCCCTTTCTGTGTCCCTTGCTCTCTCTGTGACCCTCTCTCTCTCTGTGTCCCTCACTCTCTCTCGCTGTGCCCCTCACTCTCTCTCGCTGTGTCCCACACTCTCTCTCGCTGTGTCCCTCACTCTCTCTCGCTGCGCCCCTCACTCTCTCTCGCTGCGCCCCTCACTCTCTCTCGCTGTGTCCCTCACTCTCTCTCGCTGTGCCCCTCACTCTCTCTCGCTGCGCCCCTCACTCTCTCTCGCTGTGTCCCTCACTCTCTCTCTCGCTGTGTCCCTCACTCTCTCTCGCTGTGCCCCTCACTCTCTCTTGCTGTGTCCCTCACTCTCTCTCTCTTGCCTGAAGTGCCACAAATGTTGTCAAGTGCAGTGCGAGGCGTACCTCAATGTTTCAGTCTTACTGAGAAACTGTCAGCCCACCGGACAACATTTCTGTACAATAGGATTGAAGCACAAGTTCAAATAGTTTTGTTTCAAAGTTTAAAATACCCAGTCATTTTTCTGTGCAGCTTTCGGAATCTGTCAGTGGAATTTAGGTTATACAGGCAAATGTTAACAAGAGTATTGGGAACGGATTGGAAGTTTTGATGGAGATATTCCTGCATTATGGAAATGTGTGAGATCTATTTAGGTTTGGGGAATGGATTGATCAAAGGATGTATTTTTTTGTTATCTATATCAGACTGACAGCCTTGAAGATTCACAACTTCCATGTGCTGTGAGGAAGGATTGATTAACCAAGGCCTATTATTCAAATACTTCAGACAAGTGACAAAACAACAGTAACAGAGAATATACAAACAGAGACAAGCAGACACCTGTAATCGGAGCTTAAACTTCACGTTTGAATGTGAAGGGCTGAAATAAACAAGAGTCCACCCTGGGATTCGGTGCAATTTGAGTTCTGCTTTTCCGTAAAATAAATATAACTATCTGCAATGAAAAATTCTTTGGATAGGACAGAGGGATTTTGACTCTGTATTTAAGCACAGACAGTATTTGTGTTGTGAGTGTTTGATGGACAGTGTAGATGGAGCTTTACTCTGAAACACTGGAATTCAGTCTCAGGGCTGATTTAATCACATGCTTCAGAATAATAATTGATATTGTACATCTCGTGTGTGTCTCAGTGTCAGCTCTGAAACATGTACAACACAATCTCATCCTGTTTCTGTGTGCCTCTCTGAAATTAGCTGGTCCATTTCCTAAATTACTCCTGACTAGATTTCAAAAGGGCTCCATTGCCTGTGAAGCAGTTTGTGATACCCAAAGGTTATGAAAAGTGCTTTAGAAAAGTCTGTCCCCAAGCTGCTGTGAGGATGTTCAGAGTCAGTGTGTGACTTGGGTCACACACAGGCCAGATACACCTCTCCAAGTTAAAGGTGGAGAATGGATCTCGCTCCATTTGAAAGATGTATTGACGCAGCCTGTCTGAGTTTGTGTCTGTGTGTGGCTCTGTCTGTGTCCCTCCCTTTCTGTGTGTCCCTCGCTCTCGCTGTGTCCCTCGCGCTCTCTGTGTCCCTCGCTCTCTCTGTGTCCCTCACTCTCTGTGTCCCTCGCTCTCTCTGTGTCCCTCCCTCTCTGTGTTCCTCACTCTCTGTGTCCCTCACTCTCTCTGTGCCCCTCACTCTCTGTGACCCTCACTCTCTCTGTGTCCCTCACTCTCTCTCTGTCCCTCACTCTCTCTCTGGCCCTCACTCTCTGTGTCGGTGACTCTCTAAGTGTCCCTCACTCTCTGTGTCCCTCGCTCTCTGTGTCCCTCGCTCTCTGTGTCCCTCGATCTATGTGTCCCACACTCTCTGTGTCCCTCGCTCTGTGTGTCCCTCACTCTCTGTGTCCCTCACTCTCTGTGTCCCTCGATCTATGTGTCCCACACTCTCGGTGTCCCTCGCTCTCTGTATCCCTCACTCTCTCTGTGTCCCTCGCTCTCTGTGTCCCTCGCTCTCTCTTTCCCTCGCTCTCTGTGTTCCTCACTCTCTGTGTCCCTCACTCTCTCTGTGTGACCCTCGCTCTCTGTGTCCCTCGCTCTCTGTGTCCCTCGTTCTCTCTGTGTGTCCCTCGCTCTCTATGTCCCTAGCTCTCTCTGTGTCCCTGGCTCTGTCTGTGTCCCTCGCTCTCTCTGTGTGTCCCTCGCTCTCTGTGTCCCTCGCTCTCTGTGTCCCTCGCTCTCTCTGTGTCCCTCGCTCTCTCTGTGTCCCTCACTCTCTCTGTGTCCCACACTCTCTGTGTCCCTCGCTCTCTGTGTCCCTCGCGCTCTCTGTGTCCCTCGCGCTCTCTGTGTCACTCGCTCTCTGTGTCCCACACTCTCTCAGTGTGTCCCTCACTCTCTGTATCCTTCACTCTCTAAGTGTCCCTCGCTCTCTGTGTCCCTTGCTCTCTCTGTGACCCTCGCTCTCTCTGTGTCCCCCACTCTCTCTCTGTCCCTCGCGGTCTCTGTGTCCCTCCCGGTGTCTGTGTCGCTCGCGCTCTCTGTGTCCCTCGCGCTCTCTGTGTCACTCGTGCTCTCAGTGTCCTTCGCACTCTGTGTCCCTCGCTCTCTCTGTGTCTCTCGCTCTCTGTATCCCTCGCTCTCTCTCTGCCCCTCGCTCTCTCTGTGTCCCTCGCTCGCTGTGTATCCCTCGCTCTCTCTGTGTCCCTGGCTGTCTGTGTCCCTCGCGCTCTCTGTGTCCCTGGCTCTCTCTGAGTCCCTCGCGCTCTCTGTGTCCCTGGCTCTCTCTGTGTCCCTCGCTCTCTGTGTCCCTCGCTCTCTGTGTCCCTCACTCTCTCTGTGTCCCTCGCTCACTCTGTGTCCCTCGCTCTCCCTGTGTCCCTCCCTTTCTGTGTCCCTTGCTCTCTCTGTGTCCCTCGCTCACTGTGTCCCTCGCTCTCTGTGTCCCTCACTCTCTCTGTGTCCCTCACTCTCTCTGAGTCCCTCGCTCTCTGTGTCCCTTGCTCTCTCTGTGTCCCTCGCTCACTGTGTCCCTCGCTCTCTGTGTCCCTCACTCTCTCTGTGTCCCTCATTCTCTCTGAGTCCCTCGCTCTCTGTGTCCCTTGCTCTCTCTGTGTCCCTCGCTCTCTGTGTCCCTCACTCTCTCTGTGTCCCTCGCGCTCTCTGTGTCACTCGTGCTCTCAGTGTCCTTCGCACTCTGTGTCCCTCGCTCTCTCTGTGTCTCTCGCTCTCTGTGTCCCTCGCTCTCTCTCTGCCCCTCGCTCTCTCTGTGTCCCTCGCTCGCTGTGTGTTCCTCGCTCTCTCTGTGTCCCTGGCTCTCTGTGTCCCTCGCGCTCTCTGTGTCCCTGGCTCTCTCTGAGTCCCTCGCGCTCTCTGTGTCCCTGGCTCTCTCTGTGTCCCTCGCTCTCTGTGTCCCCCGCTCTCTGTGTCCCTCGCTATCTGTGTCCCTCACTCTCTCTGTGTCCCTCGCTCACTCTGTGTCCTTCGCTCTCCCTGTGTCCCTCCCTTTCTGTGTCCCTTGCTCTCTCTGTGACCCTCGCTCTCTCTGTGTCCCCCACTCTCTCTGTGTCCCTCGCGGTCTCTGTGTCCCTCCCGGTGTCTGTGTCGCTCGCGCTCTCTGTGTCCCTCGCGCTCTCTGTGTCACTCGTGCTCTCTGTGTCCTTCGCACTCTGTGTCCCTCGCTCTCTCTGTGTCTCTCGCTCTCTGTGTCCCTCGCTCTCTCTCTGCCCCTCGCTCTCTCTGTGTCCCTCGCTCGCTGTGTGTCCCTCGCTCTCTCTGTGTCCCTGGCTCTCTGTGTCCCTAGCGCTCTCTGTGTCCCTGGCTCTCTCTGAGTCCCTCGCGCTCTCTGTGTCCCTGGCTCTCTCTGTGTCCCTCGCTCTCTGTGTCCCTCGCTCCCTCTCTGCCCCTCGCTCTCTCTGTGTCCCTCGCTCGCTGTGTGTCCCTCTCTCTCTCTGTGTCCCTCGCTCGCTGTGTCTCTCTCGCTCTCTCTGTGTCCCTGGCTCTCTGTGTCCCTCGCGCTCTCTGTGTCCCTCACTCTCTCTGTGTCCCTGGCTCTCTCTGTGTCCCTCGCTCTCTCTGTGTCCCTCACTCTCTGTGTGTCCCTCGCTCTCTCTGTGTCCCTCCCTTTCTGTGTGTCCCTCGCTCTCTCTGAGTCCCTCGCGCTCTCTGTGTCCCTGGCTCTCTCTGTGTCCCTCGCTCTCTGTGCCCCCCGCTCTCTGTGTCCCTCACTCTCTCTGTGTCCCTCGCTCTCTGTGTCCCTCGCTCTCACTGTGTCCCTCGCTCTCTCTGTGTCCCTCACTCTCTGTGTGTCCCTCGCTCTCTCTGTGTCCCTCGCTCTCTGTGTCCCTCGCTCTCCCTGTGTCCCTCGCTCTCTCTGTGTCCCTCGCTCTCTCTGTGTCCCTCACTCTCTCTGTGTCCCTTGCTCTCTCTGTGTCCCTCGCTCTCCCTGTGTCCCTGGTTTTGTGTCCCTCGCTCTGCCTATGTCACTCCCTTTCTGTGTGTCCCTCGCGCTCGCAGTGTCCCTCGCGCTCGCATTGTCCCTCGCGCTCTGTGTCCCTCACTCTCTCTGTGTCCCTCGCGCTCTGTGTCCCTCACTCTATCTGTGTCCCTCGCTCTCTGTGTCCCTCGCTCTCTCTGTGTCCCTCGCGCTCTGTGTCCCTCACTCTCTCTGTGTCCCTCACTCTCTGTATCCCTCACTCTCTCTGTGTCCCTCGCTCTCTGTGTCCCTCGCTCTCTGTGTCCCTCGCTCTCTGTGTGTCCCTCGCTCTCTCTGTGTCCCTCGCTCTCTCTGTGTCCCTCGCTCTCTGTGTCCCTCGCTCTCTGTGTCCCTTGCTCTCTCTGTGTCCCTCGCTCTCTGTGTCCCTCGCTCTCTCTGTGTCCCTCGCGCTCTGTGTCCCTCACTCTCTCTGTGTCCCTCACTCTCTGTATCCCTCACTCTCTCTGTGTCCCTCGCTCTCTGTGTCCCTCGCTCTCTGTGTCCCTCGCTCTCTGTGTGTCCCTCGCTCTCTCTGTGTCCCTCGCTCTCTCTGTGTCCCTCGCTCTCTGTGTCCCTCGCTCTCTGTGTCCCTTGCTCTCTCTGTGTCCCTCGCTCTCTCTGTGTCCCTCGCTCTCTGTGTCCCTCGCTCTCTCTGTGTCCCTCGCTCACTCTGTGTCCCTCGCTCTCACTGTGTGTCCCTCGCTCTCTCTGTGTCCCTCGCTCTCTCTGTGTCCCTCGCTCTCTCTGTGTCCCTCACTCTCTCTGTGTCCCTTGCTCTCTCTGTGTCCCTCGCTCACTCTGTGTCCCTCGCTCTCCCTGTGTCCCTGGTTTTGTGTCCCTCGCTCTGCCTATGTCACTCCCTTTCTGTGTGTCCCTCGCGCTCGCATTGTCCCTCGCGCTCTGCGTCCCTCACTCTCTCTGTGTCCCTCACTCTCTGTGTCCCTCGCTCTCCGTGTCCCACACTCTCTCTGTGTCCCTCGCTCTCTGTGTCCCTCGCTCTCTGTGTCCCTCGCTCTCTCTGTGTCCCTCGCTCTCTCTGTGTCCCTCGTTCTCTGTGTGTCCCTCGCTCTGTGTGTCCCTCGCTCTCTGTGTGTCCCTCGCTCTTTCTGTGTCCCTCGCTCTCTTTGTCCCTCGCGCTCTCTGTGTCGCTCGTGCTCTCTGTGTCCCTCGCTCTCTGTGTCCCTCGCTCTCTGTTTGTCCCTCGCTCTCTCTGTGTCCCTCGCTCTCTCTGTGACCCTCGCTCTCTGTGTCCCTCGCGCTCTCTGTGTCCCTCGCGCTCTCTGTGTCCCTCGCGCTTTCTGTGTCCTTCGCGCTCTCTGTGTCCCTCGTTCTCTGTGTCCCTCGCTCTCTGTGTCCCTCAATCTCTGTGTCCCTCTCTCACTCTGTGTCCCTCGCTCTCTGTGTCCCACACTCTCTGTGTCCCTCGCTCTCTGTGTCCCTCGCGCTCACTGTGTCCCTCACGCTCTCTGTGTCCCTCGCTCTCTGTGTCCCTCGCGCTCACTGTGTCCCTCGCGCACTCTGTGTCCCTGGCTCTCTCTGTGTCCCTCGCTCACTGTGTCCCTCGCTCTCTGTGTCCCTCGCTCTCTCTGTGTCCCTCGCTCTCTCTGTGTCCCTCGCTCTCTCTGTGTCCTTCGCTCTCCCTGTGTCCCTCCCTTTCTGTGTCCCTCGCTCTCTCTGTGTCTCTCGCTCTCTGTGTCCCTCGCTCTCTCTCTGCCCCTCGCTCTCTCTGTGTCCCTCGCTCGCTGTGTGTCCCTCGCTCTCTCTGTGTCCCTGGCTCTCTGTGTCCCTCGCGCTCTCTGTGTCCCTGGCTCTCTCTGAGTCCCTCGCGCTCTCTGTGTCCCTGGCTCTCTCTGTGTCCCTCGCTCTCTGTGTCCCTCGCTCTCTGTGTCCCTCACTCTCTCTGTGTCCCTCGCTCACTCTGTGTCCCTCGCTCTCCCTGTGTCCCTCCCTTTCTGTGTCCCTTGCTCTCTCTGTGTCCCTCGCTCACTGTGTCCCTCGCTCTCTGTGTCCCTCACTCTCTCTGTGTCCCTCACTCTCTCTGAGTCCCTCGCTCTCTGTGTCCCTTGCTCTCTCTGTGTCCCTCGCTCACTGTGTCCCTCGCTCTCTGTGTCCCTCACTCTCTCTGTGTCCCTCACTCTCTCTGAGTCCCTCGCTCTCTGTGTCCCTTGCTCTCTCTGTGTCCCTCGCTCTCTGTGTCCCTCACTCTCTCTGTGTCCCTTGCTCTCTCTGTGTCCCTCGCTCTCTCTGTGTCCCTCGCTCTCCCTGTGTCCCTGGTTTTGTGTCCCTCGCTCTGCCTATGTCACTCCCTTTCTGTGTGTCCCTCGCGCTCGCAGTGTCCCTCGCGCTCGCAATGTCCCTCACGCTCTGTGTCCCTCGCTCTCTGTATCCCTCGCTCTCTGTGTCCCTCGCTCTCTGTGTCCCTTGCTCACTCTCTGCCCCTCGCTCTCTCTGTGTCCCTCGCTCTCTGTGTGTCCCTCGCTCTTTCTGTGTCCCCCGCTCTCTGTGTCCCTCGCGCTCTCTGTGTCGCTCGTGCTCTCTGTGTCCCTTGCTCTCTGTGTCCCTCGCTCTCTGTTTGTCCCTCGCTCTCTCTGTGTCCCTCGCTCTCTCTGTGACCCTCGCTCTCTGTGTCCCTCGCTCTCTGTGTCCCTCGCGCTCTCTGTGTCCCACGCGCTCTCTGTGTCCGTCGCGCTCTCTGTGTCCCACGTTCTCTGTGTCCCTCGCGCTCTGTGTCCCTCAATCTCTGTGTCCCTCTCTCACTCTGTGTCCCTCGCTCTCTGTGTCCCACACTCTCTGTGTCCCTCGATCTCTGTGTCCCTCGCGCTCACTGTGTCCCTCACGCTCTCTGTGTCCCTCGCTCTCTCTGTGTCCCTCACTCTCTGTGTCCCACACTCTCTGTGTCCCTCTCTCTCTCTGTGTCCCTCACTCTGTGTCCCTCGCTCTCTGTGTCCCACACTCTCTGTGTCCCTCGCTCTCTGTGTCCCTCGTGCTCTGTGTCCCTCGCTCTTTGTGTCCCACACTCTCTCTTTCCCTCACTCTCTGTGTCCCTCGCTCTCTGTGTCCCTCACTCTCTCTGTGTCCCTCGCTCTCTGTGTCCCTCGCTCTCTGTTTCCCTCGCCCTCTGTGTCCCTCGCTCTCTCTGTGTCCCTCGTGCTCTGTGTCCCTCGCTCTTTGTGTCCCTCGCTCTCTCTGTGTCCCTCGCGCTATCTTTGTAGCTCGGTCTGTGACCCTCGCTCTGTCTGTGTCCCTCCTTTTCTGTGTGTCCCTCGCTCTCGCTGTGTCCCTCGCGCTCTCTGTGTCCCTCGCTCTCTCTGTGTCCCTCACTCTCTCTGTGTCCCTCGCTCTCCCTGAGTCGCTCACTCTCTCTGTGTCCCTCGCTCTCTCTATGTCCCTCCCTCTCTGTGTTCCTCACTCTGTGTGTCTCTCACTCTCTCTGTGCCCCTCACTCTCTGTGACCCTCACTCTCTCTGTGTCCCTCACTCTCTCTCTTTCCCTCACTCTCTCTCTGGCCCTCGCTCTCTGTGTCGGTGACTCTCTCTGTGTCCCTCGCTCTCTGTGTCCCTCGCTCGCTGTGTCCCTCACTCTCAACGTGTCCCACACTCTCAGTGTCCCTCGGTCTCTCCGTGTGTCCCTCGCTCTCTGTGTCCCTTGCCCTTTGTGTCCCTCGCTCTCTGTGTCCCTCACTCTTTGTGTCCCTCATGCTCAGTGCTACTCGCTCTCTGTGTCCCTCGCTCTCTGTGTCCCACACTCTCTGTGTCCCTCGCACTCTGTGTCCCTCACTCTCTGTGTCCCTCACTCTCTGTGTCCCTCACTCTCAGTGTCCATCGATCTATGTGTCCCACACTCTCGGTGTCCCTCGATCTATGTGTCCCACACTCTCTGTGTCCCTCGCTCTCTGTGTCCCTCACTCTCTCTGTGTGTCCCTCGCTCTCTGTGTCCCTCGCTCTCTCTGTTTCCCTCGCTCTCTGTGTTCCTCACTCTCTGTGTCCCTCACTCTCTCTGTGTGACCCTCGCTCTCTATGTCCCTCGCTCTCTCTGTGTCCCTGGCTCTGTCTGTGTCCCTCGCTCGCTCTGTGTGTCCCTCGCTCTCTGTGTCCCTCGCTCTCTGTGTCCCTCGCTCTCTCTGTGTCCCACACTCTCTGTGTCCCTCGCTCTCTGTGTCCCTCGCGCTCTCTGTGTCCCTCGCGCTCTCTGTGTCACTCGCTCTCGGTGTCCCACACTCTCTCAGTGTGTCCCTCACTCTCTGTATCCTTCACTCTCTAAGTGTCCCTCGCTCTCTGTGTCCCTTGCTCTCTGTGACTCTCACTCTTTCTCTGTCCCTCGCGGTCTCTGTGTCCCTCCCGGTGTCTGTGTCGCTCGCGCTCTCTGTGTCCCTCGCGCTCTCTGTGTCACTCGTGCTCTCTGTGTCCTTCGCACTCTGTGTCCCTCGCTCTCTCTGTGTCTCTCGCTCTCTGTGTCCCTCGCTCCCTCTCTGCCCCTCGCTCTCTCTGTGTCCCTCGCTCGCTGTGTGTCCCTCTCTCTCTCTGTGTCCCTCGCTCTCTGTGTCCCTCGCTCTGTCTCTGCCCCTCACTCTCTCTGAGTCCCTAGCTCTCTGTGTCCCTTGCTCTCTCTGTGTCCCTCGCTCACTGTGTCCCTCGCTCTCTGTGTCCCTCACTCTCTCTGTGTCCCTCACTCTCTCTGAGTCCCTCGCTCTCTGTGTCCCTTGCTCTCTCTGTGTCCCTCGCTCTCTGTGTCCCTCACTCTCTCTGTGTCCCTTGCTCTCTCTGTCTCCCTCGCTCTCTCTGTGTCCCTCGCTCTCCCTGTGTCCCTGGTTTTGTGTCCCTCGCTCTGCCTATGTCACTCCCTTTCTGTGTGTCCCTCGCGCTCGCAGTGTCCCTCGCGCTCGCATTGTCCCTCGCGCTCTGTGTCCCTCGCTCTCTGTGTCCCTCGCTCTCTGTGTCCCTCGCTCTCTGTGTCCCTTGCTCACTCTCTGCCCCTCGCTCTCTCTGTGTCCCTCGCTCTCTGTGTGTCCCTCGCTCTTTCTGTGTCCACCGCTCTCTGTGTCCCTCGCGCTCTCTGTGTCGCTCGTGCTCTCTGTGTCCCTTGCTCTCTGTGTCCCTCGCTCTCTGTTTGTCCCTCGCTCTCTCTGTGTCCCTCGCTCTCTCTGTGACCCTCGCTCTCTGTGTCCCTCGCTCTCTGTGTCCCTCGCGCTCTCTGTGTCCCACACTCTCTGTGTCCCTCTCTCTCTCTGTGTCCCTCACTCTCTGTGTCCCTCGCTCTCTGTGTCCCACACTCTCTGTGTCCCTCGCTCTCTGTGTACCCGTGCTCTGTGTCCCTCGCTCTTTGTGTCCCACACTCTCTGTTTCCCTCACTCTCTGTGTCCCTCGCTCTCTGTGTCCCACACTCTCTGTGTCCCTCGCTCTCTGTGTCCCTCACTCTCTGTGCCCCTCACTCTCTGTGTCCATCGATCTATGTGTCCCACACTCTCGGTGTCCCTCGATCTATGTGTCCCACACTCTCTGTGTCCCTCGCTCTCTGTGTCCCTCACTCTCTCTGTGTGTCCCTCGCTCTCTGTGTCCCTCGCTCTCTCTGTTTCCCTCGCTCTCTGTGTTCCTCACTCTCTGTGTCCCTCACTCTCTCTGTGTGACCCTCGCTCTCTATGTCCCTCGCTCTCTCTGTGTCCCTGGCTCTGTCTGTGTCCCTCGCTCTCTCTGTGTGTCCCTCGCTCTCTGTGTCCCTCGCTCTCTGTGTCCCTCGCTCTCTCTGTGTCCCACACTCTCTGTGTCCCTCGCTCTCTGTGTCCCTCGCGCTCTCTGTGTCCCTCGCGCTCTCTGTGTCACTCGCTCTCGGTGTCCCACACTCTCTCAGTGTGTCCCTCACTCTCTGTATCCTTCACTCTCTAAGTGTCCCTCGCTCTCTGTGTCCCTTGCTCTCTGTGACCCTCGCTCTCTCTGTGTCCCCCACTCTCTCTCTGTCCCTCGCGGTCTCTGTGTCCCTCCCGGTGTCTGTGTCGCTCGCGCTCTCTGTGTCCCTCGCGCTCTCTGTGTCACTCGTGCTCTCTGTGTCCTTCGCACTCTGTGTCCCTCGCTCTCTCCGTGTCTCTCGCTCTCTGTGTCCCTCGCTCCCTCTCTGCCCCTCGCTCTCTCTGTGTCCCTCGCTCGCTGTGTGTCCCTCTCTCTCTCTGTGTCCCTCGCTCGCTGTGTGTCCCTCGCTCTCTCTGTGTCCCTGGCTCTCTGTGTCCCTCGCGCTCTCTGTGTCCCTCACTCTCTCTGTGTCCCTGGCTCTCTCTGTGTCCCTCGCTCTCTCTGTGTCCCTCACTCTCTGTGTGTCCCTCGCTCTCTCTGTGTCCCTCCATTTCTGTGTGTCCCTCGCTCTCTCTGAGTCCCTCGCGCTCTCTGTGTCCCTGGCTCTCTCTGTGTCCCTCGCTCTCTGTGCCCCCCGCTCTCTGTGTCCCTCACTCTCTCTGTGTCCCTCGCTCTCTGTGTCCCTCGCTCTCACTGTGTCCCTCGCTCTCTCTGTGTCCCTCACTCTCTGTGTGTCCCTCGCTCTCTCTGTGTCCCTCGCTCTCTGTGTCCCTCGCTCTCCCTGTGTCCCTCGCTCTCTCTGTGTCCCTCGCTCTCTCTGTGTCCCTCACTCTCTCTGTGTCCCTTGCTCTCTCTGTGTCCCTCGCTCTCCCTGTGTCCCTGGTTTTGTGTCCCTCGCTCTGCATATGTCACTCCCTTTCTGTGTGTCCCTCGCGCTCGCAGTGTCCCTCGCGCTCGCATTGTCCCTCGCGCTCTGTGTCCCTCACTCTCTCTGTGTCCCTCGCGCTCTGTGTCCCTCACTCTATCTGTGTCCCTCGCTCTCTGTGTCCCTCGCTCTCTCTGTGTCCCTCGCGCTCTGTGTCCCTCACTCTCTCTGTGTCCCTCACTCTCTGTATCCCTCACTCTCTCTGTGTCCCTCGCTCTCTGTGTCCCTCGCTCTCTGTGTCCCTCGCTCTCTGTGTGTCCCTCGCTCTCTCTGTGTCCCTCGCTCTCTCTGTGTCCCTCGCTCTCTGTGTCCCTCGCTCTCTGTGTCCCTTGCTCTCTCTGTGTCCCTCGCTCTCTGTGTCCCTCGCTCTCTCTGTGTCCCTCGCGCTCTGTGTCCCTCACTCTCTCTGTGTCCCTCACTCTCTGTATCCCTCACTCTCTCTGTGTCCCTCGCTCTCTGTGTCCCTCGCTCTCTGTGTCCCTCGCTCTCTGTGTGTCCCTCGCTCTCTCTGTGTCCCTCGCTCTCTCTGTGTCCCTCGCTCTCTGTGTCCCTTGCTCTCTCTGTGTCCCTCGCTCTCTCTGTGTCCCTCGCTCTCTGTGTCCCTCGCTCTCTCTGTGTCCCTCGCTCACTCTGTGTCCCTCGCTCTCACTGTGTGTCCCTCGCTCTCTCTGTGTCCCTCGCTCTCTCTGTGTCCCTCGCTCTCTCTGTGTCCCTTGCTCTCTCTGTGTCCCTCGCTCACTCTGTGTCCCTCGCTCTCCCTGTGTCCCTGGTTTTGTGTCCCTCGCTCTGCCTATGTCACTCCCTTTCTGTGTGTCCCTCGCGCTCGCATTGTCCCTCGCGCTCTGCGTCCCTCACTCTCTCTGTGTCCCTCACTCTCTGTGTCCCTCGCTCTCCGTGTCCCACACTCTCTCTGTGTCCCTCGCTCTCTGTGTCCCTCGCTCTCTGTGTCCCTCGCTCTCTCTGTGTCCCTCGCTCTCTCTGTGTCCCTCGTTCTCTGTGTGTCCCTCGCTCTGTGTGTCCCTCGCTCTCTGTGTGTCCCTCGCTCTTTCTGTGTCCCTCGCTCTCTTTGTCCCTCGCGCTCTCTGTGTCGCTCGTGCTCTCTGTGTCCCTCGCTCTCTGTGTCCCTCGCTCTCTGTTTGTCCCTTGCTCTCTCTGTGTCCCTCGCTCTCTCTGTGACCCTCGCTCTCTGTGTCCCTCGCGCTCTCTGTGTCCCTCGCGCTCTCTGTGTCCCTCGCGCTTTCTGTGTCCTTCGCGCTCTCTGTGTCCCTCGTTCTCTGTGTCCCTCGCTCTCTGTGTCCCTCAATCTCTGTGTCCCTCTCTCACTCTGTGTCCCTCGCTCTCTGTGTCCCACACTCTCTGTGTCCCTCGCTCTCTGTGTCCCTCGCGCTCACTGTGTCCCTCACGCTCTCTGTGTCCCTCGCTCTCTGTGTCCCTCGCGCTCACTGTGTCCCTCGCGCACTCTGTGTCCCTGGCTCTCTCTGTGTCCCTCGCTCACTGTGTCCCTCGCTCTCTGTGTCCCTCGCTCTCTCTGTGTCCCTCGCTCTCTTTGTGTCCCTCGCTCTCTCTGTGTCCCTCGCTCTCTGTGTCCCTCGCTCTCTGTGTCCCTCGCTCTCTGTGTCCCTCGCTCTCTGTGTGTCCCTCACTCTCCCTGTGTCCCTCGCTCTCTCTGTCCCTCGCTCTCTATGTCCCTCGCTCTCTCTGTGTCCCCCACTCTCTCTCTGTCCCTCACGCTCTCTGTGTCCCTCGCGCTCTCTGTGTCGCTCGCGCTCTCTGTGTCCCTCGCTCTCTCTGTGTCGCTCGCGTTCCCTGTGTCCCTCGCTCTCTGTGTCCCTCGCTCTCTGTGTGTCCCTCGCTATCTCTGTGTCCCTCGCTCTCTGAGTACCTCACTCTCTCTCTGCCCCTCGCTCTCTCTGTGTCCCTCGCTCTCTGTTTGCCCCTCGCTCTCTCTGTGTCCCTTGCACTCTGTGTGTCCCTCGCTCTCTCTGTGTCCCTCGCTCTCTGTGTCCCTCACTCTCGATGTGTCCCTCATTCTCGCTGTGTCCCTCGCGCTCTCTGTGTCCCTCGCGCTCTCTGTGTCCCTCGCGCTCTCTGTGTCCCACGCTCTCTCTGTGTCCCTCGCTCTCTGTGTCCCTCGCTTTCTGTGTCCCTCACTCTCTGTGACCCTCGCTCTCTGTGTGTCCCTCGCTCTCTCTGTGTCCCTCGCTCTCTGTGTCCCTCGCTCTCTCTCTGCCCCTCGCTCTCTCTGTGTCCCCCGCTCTCTGTGTGTCCCTCGCTCTCTGTGTGTCCCTCCCTCTCTCTGTGTCCCTCACTCTCGCTGTGTCCCTCATTCTCGCTGTGTCCCTCCCTCTCTCTGTGTCCCTCGCTCGCTGTGTTCCTCTCCCCCAACATGTCCTCCTCTCTTTGTCTCTCTCGCTTTGTCCCTCTCTCTCTCTGTCCCACTCTCACTCGCTGTGTCCCTCTCTGTCCCTCTCTCTCTGTCCATCGCTCTGTGTCCCTCGCTCTCTGTGTCCATCGCGCTCTCTGTGTCCCTCGCGCTCTCTGTGCCCCTCGCGCTATCTGTCTCCCTCATTGTTTGTGTCCCTCGCTCTCTGTGATCCTCACTCTCTGTGTCCCACACTCACTCTGTGTCCCTCGCTCTTTGTGTCCCAAACTGACTGTGTCCCTTGCTCTCTGTGTCCCTCGCGCTCTCTGTACCCCTCGCGCTCTCTGTGTCCTTCACGCTCTCTGTGTCCCTCGCGCTCTCTGTGTCCCTGGCTCTCTCTGTGTCCCTCGCTCTCTGTGTCCCTCGCTCTCTGTGTCCCTCGCTCTATCTGTGTCCCTCGATCTCCCTGTGTCCCTCAGTCTGTGTCCCTCGCTTTGTCTATGTACCTCCCTTTCTGTGTGTCCCTCGCGCTCGCAGTGTCCCTCGCGCTCGCAGTGTCCCTCGGGCTCTGTGTCCCTCGCTCTCTATGTCCCTCGCTCTCTGTGTCTCTCGCTCTCTCTGTGTCACTCGCGCTCTCTGTGTCCCTCGCTCTCTCTGTGTCCCTCGCTCTCTGTGTCCCTCACTCTCTCTGTGTGACCCTCGCTCTCTGTGTCCCTCGCTCTCTGTGTCCCTCGTTCTCTCTGTGTGTCCCTCGCTCTTTATGTCCCTCGCTCTCTCTGTGTCCCTGGCTCTGTCTGTGTCCCTCGCTCTCTCTGTGTGTCCCTCGCTCTCTGTGTCCCTCGCTCTCTGTGTGTCCCTCTATCTCTGTGTGACCCTCGCTCTCTGGTCCCTCGCTCTCTGTGTCCCTCGCTCTCTCTGTGTGTCCCTCGCTCTTTATGTCCCTCGCTCTCTCTGTGTCCCTCACTCTCTCTGTGTCCCACACTCTCTGTGTCCCTCGCTCTCTCTGTGTCCCTCACTCTCTGTGTCCCTCGCTCTCTGTGTCCCACACTCTCTGTGTCCCTCGCTCTCTGTGTCCCTTGCTCTCTGTGTCTCTCGCTCTCTCTGTGTCCCTCGCTCTCTGTGTCCCTCGCTCTCTGTGTCCCTCGCTCTCACTGTGTCATTCGTGCTCTGTGTCCCTCGCACTTTGTGTCCCTCACTCTCTGTGTCCCTCGCTCTCTCTGTGTCCCTCGCGCTATCTTTGTAGCTCGGTCTGTGACCCTCGCTCTGTCTGTGTCCCTCCCTTTCTGTGTGTCCCTAGCTCTCGCTGTGTCCCTCGCTCTCTCTGTGTCCCTCGCTTTCTGTGTGTCACTCGCTCACTCTGTGTCCCTCGCTCTGTCTGAGTCCCTCGTTCTGTGACCCTCGCTCGGTCTGTGTCCCTACCTTTCTGTGTGTCCACCGCGCTCTCTGTGTCGCTCGTGCTCTCTGTGTTCCTCGCTCTCTGTGACCCTCGCTCTCTGTGTGTCCCTCGCTCTCTCTGTGTCCCTCGCTCTCTGTGTCCCTCGCTCTCTCTCTGCCCCTCGCTCTCTCTGTGTCCCCCGCTCTCTGTGTGTCCCTCGCTCTCTGTGTGTCCCTCCCTCTCTCTGTGTCCCTCACTCTCGCTGTGTCCCTCATTCTCGCTGTGTCCCTCCCTCTCTCTGTGTCCCTCGCTCTCTGTGTTCCTCTCCCCCAACGTGTCCTCCTCTCTTTGTCTCTCTCGCTTTGTCCCTCTCTCTCTCTGTCCCACTCTCACTCGCTGTGTCCCTCTCTGTCCCTCTCTCTCTGTCCATCGCTCTGTGTCCCTCGCTCTCTGTGTCCATCGCGCTCTCTGTGTCCCTCGCGCTCTCTGTGCCCCTCGCGCTATCTGTGTCCCTCATTGTTTGTGTCCCTCGCTCTCTGTGATCCTCACTCTCTGTGTCCCACACTCACTCTGTGTCCCTCGCTCTTTGTGTCCCAAACTGACTGTGTCCCTCGCTCTCTGTGTCCCTCGCGCTCTCTGTACCCCTCGTGCTCTCTGTGTCCCTCACGCTCTCTGTGTCCCTCGCGCTCTCTGTGTCCCTGGCTCTCTCTGTGTCCCTCGCTCTCTGTGTCCCTCGCTCTCTGTGTCCCTCGCTCTATCTGTGTCCCTCGATCTCCCTGTGTCCCTCAGTCTGTGTCCCTCGCTTTGTCTATGTACCTCCCTTTCTGTGTGTCCCTCGCGCTCGCAGTGTCCCTCGCGCTCGCAATGTCCCTCGCGCTCTGTGTCCCTCGCTCTCTATGTCCCTCGCTCTCTGTGTCTCTCGCTCTCTGTGTGTCACTCGCGCTCTCTGTGTCCCTCGCTCTCTCTGTGTCCCTCGCTCTCTGTGTCCCTCACTCTCTCTGTGTGACCCTCGCTCTCTGTGTCCCTCGCTCTCTGTGTCCCTCGTTCTCTCTGTGTGTCCCTCGCTCTTTATGTCCCTCGCTCTCTCTGTGTCCCTGGCTCTGTCTGTGTCCCTCGCTCTCTCTGTGTGTCCCTCGCTCTCTGTGTCCCTCGCTCTCTGTGTGTCCCTCTATCTCTGTGTGACCCTCGCTCTTTGGTGCCTCGCTCTCTGTGTCCCTCGCTCTCTCTGTGTGTCCCTCGCTCTTTATGTCCCTCGCTCTCTCTGTGTCCCTCACTCTCTCTGTGTCCCACGCTCTCTGTGTCCCTCGCTCTCTCTGTGTCCCTCACTCTCTGTGTCCCTCGCTCTCTGTGTCCCACACTCTCTGTGTCCCTCGCTCTCTGTGTCCCTTGCTCTCTGTGTCCCTCGCTCTCTCTGTGTCCGTCGCTCTCTGTGTCCCTCGCTCTCTGTGTCCCTCGCTCTCTGTGTCCCTCGCTCTCACTGTGTCATTCGTGCTCTGTGTCCCTCGCACTTTGTGTCCCTCGCTCTCTCTGTGTCCCTCGCGCTATCTTTGTAGCTCGGTCTGTGACCCTCGCTCTGTCTGTGTCCCTCCCTTTCTGTGTGTCCCTAGCTCTCGCTGTGTCTCTCGCTCTCTCTGTGTCCCTCGCTCTCTCTGTGACCCTCGCTCTCTGTGTCCCTCGCGCTCTCTGTGTCCCTCGCGCTCTCTGTGTCCCTCGCGCTTTCTGTGTCCTTCGCGCTCTCTGTGTCCCTCGTTCTCTGTGTCCCTCGCTCTCTGTGTCCCTCAATCTCTGTGTCCCTCTCTCACTCTGTGTCCCTCGCTCTCTGTGTCCCACACTCTGTGTCCCTCGCTCTCTGTGTCCCTCGCGCTCACTGTGTCCCTCACGCTCTCTGTGTCCCTCGCTCTCTGTGTCCCTCGCGCTCACTGTGTCCCTCACGCTCTCTGTGTCCCTCGCTCTCTGTGTCCCTGGCTCTCTCTGTGTCCCTCGCTCACTGTGTCCCTCGCTCTCTCTGTGTCCCTCGCTCTCTCTGTGTCCCTCGCTCTCTCTGTGTCCCTCGCTCTCTGTGTCCCTCACTCTCTGTGTCCCTCGCTCTCTGTGTCCCTCGCTCTCTGTGTCCCTCGCTCTCTGTGTGTCCCTCACTCTCCCTGTGTCCATCGCTCTCTCTGTCCCTCGCTCTCTATGTCCCTCGCTCTCTCTGTGTCCCCCACTCTCTCTCTGTCCCTCACGCTCTCTGTGTCCCTCGCGCTCTCTGTGTCGCTCGCGCTCTCTGTGTCCCTCGCGCTCTCTGTGTCGCTCGCGTTCCCTGTGTCCCTCGCTCTCTGTGTCCCTCGCTCTCTGTGTGTCCCTCGCTATCTCTGTGTCCCTCGTTCTCTGAGTACCTCACTCTCTCTCTGCCCCTCGCTCTCTCTGTGTCCCTCGCTCTCTGTGTGCCCCTCGCTCTCTCTGTGTCCCTTGCACTCTGTGTGTCCCTCGCTCTCTCTGTGTCCCTCGCTCTCTGTGTCCCTCACTCTCGATGTGTCCCTCATTCTCGCTGTGTCCCTCGCTCTCTCTGTGTCCCTCGCTCTCTGTGACCCTCTCCTCCTACATGTCCCCCTCTCTTTGTCTCTCTCGCTGTGTCCCTCTCTCTCTCTGTCCCACTCTCACTCGCTGTGTCCCTCTCTGTCCCTCTCTCTCTGTCCATCGCTCTGTGTTCCTCGCTCTCTGTGTCCCTCGCGCTCTCTGTGTCCCACGCTCTCTCTGTGTCCCTCGCTCTCTGTGTCCCTCGCTCTCTCTGTGTGGTACCCTCGCTCTCTGTGTGCCTGGCTCTCTCTGTGTCCCTGGCTCTGTCTGTGTCCCTCGCTCTCTCTCTGTGTCCCTCGCTCTCTGTGTCCCTCGCTCTCTGTATCCCTCGCGCTCTCTGTGTGCCTCGCTCTGTCTGTGTCCCTCACTCTCTCTGTGTCCCACACTCTCTGTGTCCCTCGCTCTCTCTGTGTCCCTCACTCTCTGTGTCCCTCGCTCTCTGTGTCCCACACTCTCTGTGTCCCTCGCTCTCTGTGTCCCTTGCTCTCTGTGTCCCCCGCTCTCTCTGTGTCCCTCGCTCTCTGTGTCCCTCGCTCTCTGTGTCCCTCGCTCTCTGTGTCCCTCGCTCTCACTGTGTCATTCGTGCTCTGTGTCCCTCGCACTTTGTGTCCCTCGCTCTCTCTGTGTCCCTCGCGCTATCTTTGTAGCTCGGTCTGTGACCCTCGCTCTGTCTGTGTCCCTCCCATTCTGTGTGTCCCTCGCTCTCGCTGTGTCCCTCGCGCTCTCTGTGTCCCTCGCTCTCTCTGTGTCCCTCACTCTCTCTGTGTCCCTCGCTCTCCCTGAGTCGCGCACTCTCTCTGTGTCCCTTGCTCTCTCTGGGTCCCTCGCTCTCTGTGTCCCTCGCTCTCTCTGTGTCCCTCACTCTCTCTCTGTCCCTCACTCTCTCTCTGGCCCTCACTCTCTGTGTCGGTGACTCTCTCTGTGTCCCTCGCTCTCTGTGTCCCTCGCTCTCTGTGTCCCTCACTCTCTCTGTGTCCCACACTCTCTGTGTCCCTCGCTCTCTCTGTGTGTCCCTCGCTCTCTGTGTCCCACAGTCTCTGTGTCCCTCGATCTCTCCGTGTGTCCCTCGCTCTCTGTGTCCCTCACTCTTTGTGCCCCTGATGCTCTGTGCTACTCGCTCTCTGTGTCCCTCGCTCTCTGTGTCCCCCACTCTCTATGTCCCTCGCTCTCACTGTGTCCCTGGCTCTGTCTGTTTCCCTCGCTCTCTCTGTGTGTCCCTCGCTCTCTGTGTCCATCGCTCTCTCTGTGTCCCTCGCTCTCTCTGTGTCCCTCAGTCTCTCTGTGTCCCACACTCTCTGTGGCCCTCGCTCTCTGTGTCCCTCGCGCTCTCTGTGTCCCTCGCACTCTCTGTGTCACTCGCTCTCTGTGTCCCACACTCTCTCAGTGTGTCCCTCACTCTCTGTATCCTTCACTCTCTAAGTGTCCCTCGCTCTCTGTGTCCCTTGCTCTCTGTGACCCTCGCTCTCTCTGTGTCCCACACTCTCTCTCTGTCCCTCGCGGTCTCTGTGTCCCTCCCGGTGTATGTGTCGCTCGCGCTCTCTGTGTCCGTCGCGCTCTCTGTGTCCCTCGCGCTCTCTGTGCCTTCGCTCTCTCTGGGTCCCTCGCTCTCTCTGTCCCTCGCTCTCTCTCTGCCCCTCGCTCTCTCTGTGTCCCTCGCTCGCTGTGTGTCCCTCGCTCTCTCTGTGTCCCTGGCTCTCTGTGTCCCTCGCTCTCTCTCTGCCCCTTGCTCTCTCTGTGTCCCTCGATCGCTCTGTGTCCCTTGCTCTCTGTGTCCCTCGCGCTCTCTGTGTCCCTCGCGCTCTCTGTGTCCCTCGCGCTCTCTGTGTCCCTCGCTCTCTGTGTCCCTCACTCTCTGTGTCCCTTACTCACTCTGTGTCCCTCGCTCTCTGTGTCCCTCGCTCTCTGTGTCCCACACTCTCTGTGTCCCTCACTCTCTGTGTCCCTCGCTCTCTCTGTGTCCCTGTCTCTCTGTGTGTCCCTCGCGCTCTCTGTGTCCCTGGCTCTCTCTCTGTCCCTCGCGCTCTCTGTGTCCTGGCTCTCTCTCTGTCCCTCGCGCTCTCTGTGTCCTGGCTCTCTCTGTGTCACTCGCTCTCTGTGTCCCTGGCTCTCTCTGTGTCCCTCGCGCTCTCTGTGTCCCTGGCTCTCTCTCCGTCCCTCGCGCTCTCTGTGTCCTGGCTCTCTCTGAGTCCCTCGCGATCTCTGTGTCCCTGGCTCTCTCTGTGTCCCACACTCTCTGTGTCCCACACTCTCTGTGTCCCTCGCGCTTTCTGTGTCACTCGCGCCCTCTGTGTCCCTGGCTCTCTCTGTGCCCCTCGCTCTCTCTGTGTCCCTCGCTCTCTGTGTCCCTCGCTCTCTGTGTCCCTCGCTCTCTGTGTCCCTCACTCTCAGTGTGTCCCTCGCTCTCTGTGTCCCTTGCTCTCTCTGTGTGCCTCACTCTCTGTGTGCCTCACTCTCTGTGTGTCCCTCGCTCTCTGTGTCCCTTGCTCTCTCTGTGCCGCTCGCTCTCTGTGCCCCTCGCTCTGTGTCCCTCGCTCTCTGTGTCCCTCGCTCTCTGTGTGTCCCTCGCTCTCTGTGTCCCTCACTCACTCTGTGTCCCTCGCTCTCTCTGTGTCCCTCGCTCTCTGTGTTCCTCACTCTCTGTGTCCCTCACTCTCTCTCTGTGTCCCTCGTGCTCTCTGTGTCCCTCAGCCTCTGTGTCCCTCGCTCTCTCTGTGTGGTACCCTCGCTCTCTGTGTCCCTGGCTCTCTCTGTGTCCCTGGCTCTGTCTGTGTCCCTCGCTCTCTCTCTGTGTCCCTCGCTCTCTGTGTCCCTCGCTCTCTGTATCCCTCGCGCTCTCTGTGTGCCTCGCTCTCTCTATGTCCCTCACTCTCTCAGTGTCCCTCCCTTTCTGTGTGTCACTCGCTCACTCTGTGTCCCTCGCTCTGTCTGAGTCCCTACCGTTCTGTGTGTCCATCGCGCTCTCTGTGTCGCTCGTTCTCTCTGTGTTCCTCGCTCTCTGTGACCCTCGCTCTCTGTGTGTCCCTCACTCTCTCTGTGTCCCTCGCTCTCTGTGTCCCTCGCTCTCTCTGTGTCCCCCGCTCTCTGTGTGTCCCTCGCTCTCTGTGTGTCCCTCCCTCTCTCTGTGTCCCTCACTCTCACTGTGTCCCTCATTCTCGCTGTGTCCCTCCCTCTCTCTGTGTCCCTCGCTCTCTGTGTTTCTCTCCCCCAACGTGTCCTCCTCTCTTTGTCTCTCTCGCTTTGTCCCTCTCTCTCTCTGTCCCACTCTCACACGCTGTGTCCCTCTCTGTCCCTCTCTCTCTGTCCATCGCTCTGTGTCCCTCGCTCTCTGTGTCCATCGGCTCTCTGTGTCCCTCGCGCTCTCTGTGCCCCTCGCGCTATCTGTGTCCCTCATTGTTTGTGTCCCTCGCTCTCTGTGATCCTCACTCTCTGTGTCCTCACTCACTCTGTGTCCCTCGCTCTTTGTGACCCAAACTGACTGTGTCCCTCGCTCTCTGTGTCCCTCGCGCTCTCTGTACCCCTCGCGCTCTCTGTACCCCTCGCGCTCTCTGTGTCCTTCACGCTCTCTGTGTCCCTCGCGCTCTCTGTGTCCCTGGCTCTCTCTGTGTCCCTCGCTCTCTGTGTCCCTCGCTCTCTGTGTCCCTCGCTCTATCTGTGTCCCTCGATCTCCCTGTGTCCCTCAGTCTGTGTCCCTCGCTTTGTCTATGTACCTCCCTTTCTGTGTGTCCCTCGCGCTCGCAGTGTCCCTCGCGCTCGCAGTGTCCCTCGGGCTCTGTGTCCCTCGCTCTCTATGTCCCTCGCTCTCTGTGTCTCTCGCTCTCTCTGTGTCACTCGCGCTCTCTGTGTCCCTCGCTCTCTCTGTGTCCCTCGCTCTCTGTGTCCCTCACTCTCTCTGTGTGACCCTCGCTCTCTGTGTCCCTCGCTCTCTGTGTCCCTCGTTCTCTCTGTGTGTCCCTCGCTCTTTATGTCCCTCGCTCTCTCTGTGTCCCTGGCTCTGTCTGTGTCCCTCGCTCTCTCTGTGTGTCCCTCGCTCTCTGTGTCCCTCGCTCTCTGTGTGTCCCTCTATCTCTGTGTGACCCTCGCTCTCTGGTCCCTCGCTCTCTGTGTCCCTCGCTCTCTCTGTGTGTCCCTCGCTCTTTATGTCCCTCGCTCTCTCTGTGTCCCTCACTCTCTCTGTGTCCCACACTCTCTGTGTCCCTCGCTCTCTCTGTGTCCCTCACTCTCTGTGTCCCTCGCTCTCTGTGTCCCACACTCTCTGTGTCCCTCGCTCTCTGTGTCCCTTGCTCTCTGTGTCTCTCGCTCTCTCTGTGTCCCTCGCTCTCTGTGTCCCTCGCTCTCTGTGTCCCTCGCTCTCTGTGTCCCTCGCTCTCACTGTGTCATTCGTGCTCTGTGTCCCTCGCACTTTGTGTCTCTCGCTCTCTCTGTGTCCCTCGCGCTATCTTTGTAGCTCGGTCTGTGACCCTCGCTCTGTCTGTGTCCCTCCCTTTCTGTGTGTCCCTAGCTCTCGCTGTGTCCCTCGCTCTCTCTGTGTCCCTCGCTTTCTGTGTGTCACTCGCTCACTCTGTGTCCCTCGCTCTGTCTGAGTCCCTCGTTCTGTGACCCTCGCTCGGTCTGTGTCCCTACCTTTCTGTGTGTCCACCGCGCTCTCTGTGTCGCTCGTGCTCTCTGTGTTCCTCGCTCTCTGTGACCCTCGCTCTCTGTGTGTCCCTCGCTCTCTCTGTGTCCCTCGCTCTCTGTGTCCCTCGCTCTCTCTCTGCCCCTCGCTCTCTCTGTGTCCCTCGCTCTCTGTGTGTCCCTCGCTCTCTCTGTGTCCCTCGCTCTCTCTGTGTCCCTCGCTCTCTGTGTCCCTCGCTCTCTGTGTCCCTTGCTCTCTCTGTGTCCCTCGCTCTCTCTGTGTCCCTCGCTCTCTGTGTCCCTCGCTCTCTCTGTGTCCCTCGCTCACTCTGTGTCCCTCGCTCTCACTGTGTGTCCCTCGCTCTCTCTGTGTCCCTCGCTCTCTCTGTGTCCCTCGCTCTCTCTGTGTCCCTCACTCTCTCTGTGTCCCTTGCTCTCTCTGTGTCCCTCGCTCACTCTGTGTCCCTCGCTCTCCCTGTGTCCCTGGTTTTGTGTCCCTCGCTCTGCCTATGTCACTCCCTTTCTGTGTGTCCCTCGCGCTCGCATTGTCCCTCGCGCTCTGCGTCCCTCACTCTCTCTGTGTCCCTCACTCTCTGTGTCCCTCGCTCTCCGTGTCCCACACTCTCTCTGTGTCCCTCGCTCTCTGTGTCCCTCGCTCTCTGTGTCCCTCGCTCTCTCTGTGTCCCTCGCTCTCTCTGTGTCCCTCGTTCTCTGTGTGTCCCTCGCTCTGTGTGTCCCTCGCTCTCTGTGTGTCCCTCGCTCTTTCTGTGTCCCTCGCTCTCTTTGTCCCTCGCGCTCTCTGTGACCCTCGCGCTCTCTGTGTCGCTCGTGCTCTCTGTGTCCCTCGCTCTCTGTGTCCCTCGCTCTCTGTTTGTCCCTCGCTCTCTCTGTGTCCCTCGCTCTCTCTGTGACCCTCGCTCTCTGTGTCCCTCGCGCTCTCTGTGTCCCTCGCGCTCTCTGTGTCCCTCGCGCTTTCTGTGTCCTTCGCGCTCTCTGTGTCCCTCGTTCTCTGTGTCCCTCGCTCTCTGTGTCCCTCAATCTCTGTGTCCCTCTCTCACTCTGTGTCCCTCGCTCTCTGTGTCCCACACTCTCTGTGTCCCTCGCTCTCTGTGTCCCTCGCGCTCACTGTGTCCCTCACGCTCTCTGTGTCCCTCGCTCTCTGTGTCCCTCGCGCTCACTGTGTCCCTCGCGCACTCTGTGTCCCTGGCTCTCTCTGTGTCCCTCGCTCACTGTGTCCCTCGCTCTCTGTGTCCCTCGCTCTCTCTCTGTCCCTCGCTCTCTCTGTGTCCCTCGCTCTCTCTGTGTCCCTCGCTCTCTGTGTCCCTCACTCTCTGTGTCCCTCGCTCTCTGTGTCCCTCGCTTTCTGTGTCCCTCGCTCTCTGTGTGTCCCTCACTCTCCCTGTGTCCCTCGCTCTCTCTGTCCCTCGCTCTCTATGTCCCTCGCTCTCTCTGTGTCCCCCACTCTCTCTCTGTCCCTCACGCTCTCTGTGTCCCTCGCGCTCTCTGTGTCGCTCGCGCTCTCTGTGTCCCTCGCTCTCTCTGTGTCGCTCGCGTTCCCTGTGTCCCTCGCTCTCTGTGTCCCTCGCTCTCTGTGTGTCCCTCGCTATCTCTGTGTCCCTCGCTCTCTGAGTACCTCACTCTCTCTCTGCCCCTCGCTCTCTCTGTGTCCCTCGCTCTCTGTTTGCCCCTCGCTCTCTCTGTGTCCCTTGCACTCTGTGTGTCCCTCGCTCTCTCTGTGTCCCTCGCTCTCTGTGTCCCTCACTCTCGATGTGTCCCTCATTCTCGCTGTGTCCCTCGCGCTCTCTGTGTCCCTCGCGCTCTCTGTGTCCCTCGCGCTCTCTGTGTCCCACGCTCTCTCTGTGTCCCTCGCTCTCTGTGTCCCTCGCTTTCTGTGTCCCTCACTCTCTGTGACCCTCGCTCTCTGTGTGTCCCTCGCTCTCTCTGTGTCCCTCGCTCTCTGTGTCCCTCGCTCTCTCTCTGCCCCTCGCTCTCTCTGTGTCCCCCGCTCTCTGTGTGTCCCTCGCTCTCTGTGTGTCCCTCCCTCTCTCTGTGTCCCTCACTCTCGCTGTGTCCCTCATTCTCGCTGTGTCCCTCCCTCTCTCTGTGTCCCTCGCTCGCTGTGTTCCTCTCCCCCAACATGTCCTCCTCTCTTTGTCTCTCTCGCTTTGTCCCTCTCTCTCTCTGTCCCACTCTCACTCGCTGTGTCCCTCTCTGTCCCTCTCTCTCTGTCCATCGCTCTGTGTCCCTCGCTCTCTGTGTCCATCGCGCTCTCTGTGTCCCTCGCGCTCTCTGTGCCCCTCGCGCTATCTGTCTCCCTCATTGTTTGTGTCCCTCGCTCTCTGTGATCCTCACTCTCTGTGTCCCACACTCACTCTGTGTCCCTCGCTCTTTGTGTCCCAAACTGACTGTGTCCCTTGCTCTCTGTGTCCCTCGCGCTCTCTGTACCCCTCGCGCTCTCTGTGTCCTTCACGCTCTCTGTGTCCCTCGCGCTCTCTGTGTCCCTGGCTCTCTCTGTGTCCCTCGCTCTCTGTGTCCCTCGCTCTCTGTGTCCCTCGCTCTATCTGTGTCCCTCGATCTCCCTGTGTCCCTCAGTCTGTGTCCCTCGCTTTGTCTATGTACCTCCCTTTCTGTGTGTCCCTCGCGCTCGCAGTGTCCCTCGCGCTCGCAGTGTCCCTCGGGCTCTGTGTCCCTCGCTCTCTATGTCCCTCGCTCTCTGTGTCTCTCGCTCTCTCTGTGTCACTCGCGCTCTCTGTGTCCCTCGCTCTCTCTGTGTCCCTCGCTCTCTGTGTCCCTCACTCTCTCTGTGTGACCCTCGCTCTCTGTGTCCCTCGCTCTCTGTGTCCCTCGTTCTCTCTGTGTGTCCCTCGCTCTTTATGTCCCTCGCTCTCTCTGTGTCCCTGGCTCTGTCTGTGTCCCTCGCTCTCTCTGTGTGTCCCTCGCTCTCTGTGTCCCTCGCTCTCTGTGTGTCCCTCTATCTCTGTGTGACCCTCGCTCTCTGGTCCCTCGCTCTCTGTGTCCCTCGCTCTCTCTGTGTGTCCCTCGCTCTTTATGTCCCTCGCTCTCTCTGTGTCCCTCACTCTCTCTGTGTCCCACACTCTCTGTGTCCCTCGCTCTCTCTGTGTCCCTCACTCTCTGTGTCCCTCGCTCTCTGTGTCCCACACTCTCTGTGTCCCTCGCTCTCTGTGTCCCTTGCTCTCTGTGTCTCTCGCTCTCTCTGTGTCCCTCGCTCTCTGTGTCCCTCGCTCTCTGTGTCCCTCGCTCTCTGTGTCCCTCGCTCTCACTGTGTCATTCGTGCTCTGTGTCCCTCGCACTTTGTGTCCCTCACTCTCTGTGTCCCTCGCTCTCTCTGTGTCCCTCGCGCTATCTTTGTAGCTCGGTCTGTGACCCTCGCTCTGTCTGTGTCCCTCCCTTTCTGTGTGTCCCTAGCTCTCGCTGTGTCCCTCGCTCTCTCTGTGTCCCTCGCTTTCTGTGTGTCACTCGCTCACTCTGTGTCCCTCGCTCTGTCTGAGTCCCTCGTTCTGTGACCCTCGCTCGGTCTGTGTCCCTACCTTTCTGTGTGTCCACCGCGCTCTCTGTGTCGCTCGTGCTCTCTGTGTTCCTCGCTCTCTGTGACCCTCGCTCTCTGTGTGTCCCTCGCTCTCTCTGTGTCCCTCGCTCTCTGTGTCCCTCGCTCTCTCTCTGCCCCTCGCTCTCTCTGTGTCCCCCGCTCTCTGTGTGTCCCTCGCTCTCTGTGTGTCCCTCCCTCTCTCTGTGTCCCTCACTCTCGCTGTGTCCCTCATTCTCGCTGTGTCCCTCCCTCTCTCTGTGTCCCTCGCTCTCTGTGTTCCTCTCCCCCAACGTGTCCTCCTCTCTTTGTCTCTCTCGCTTTGTCCCTCTCTCTCTCTGTCCCACTCTCACTCGCTGTGTCCCTCTCTGTCCCTCTCTCTCTGTCCATCGCTCTGTGTCCCTCGCTCTCTGTGTCCATCGCGCTCTCTGTGTCCCTCGCGCTCTCTGTGCCCCTCGCGCTATCTGTGTCCCTCATTGTTTGTGTCCCTCGCTCTCTGTGATCCTCACTCTCTGTGTCCCACACTCACTCTGTGTCCCTCGCTCTTTGTGTCCCAAACTGACTGTGTCCCTCGCTCTCTGTGTCCCTCGCGCTCTCTGTACCCCTCGTGCTCTCTGTGTCCCTCACGCTCTCTGTGTCCCTCGCGCTCTCTGTGTCCCTGGCTCTCTCTGTGTCCCTCGCTCTCTGTGTCCCTCGCTCTCTGTGTCCCTCGCTCTATCTGTGTCCCTCGATCTCCCTGTGTCCCTCAGTCTGTGTCCCTCGCTTTGTCTATGTACCTCCCTTTCTGTGTGTCCCTCGCGCTCGCAGTGTCCCTCGCGCTCGCAATGTCCCTCGCGCTCTGTGTCCCTCGCTCTCTATGTCCCTCGCTCTCTGTGTCTCTCGCTCTCTGTGTGTCACTCGCGCTCTCTGTGTCCCTCGCTCTCTCTGTGTCCCTCGCTCTCTGTGTCCCTCACTCTCTCTGTGTGACCCTCGCTCTCTGTGTCCCTCGCTCTCTGTGTCCCTCGTTCTCTCTGTGTGTCCCTCGCTCTTTATGTCCCTCGCTCTCTCTGTGTCCCTGGCTCTGTCTGTGTCCCTCGCTCTCTCTGTGTGTCCCTCGCTCTCTGTGTCCCTCGCTCTCTGTGTGTCCCTCTATCTCTGTGTGACCCTCGCTCTTTGGTGCCTCGCTCTCTGTGTCCCTCGCTCTCTCTGTGTGTCCCTCGCTCTTTATGTCCCTCGCTCTCTCTGTGTCCCTCACTCTCTCTGTGTCCCACACTCTCTGTGTCCCTCGCTCTCTCTGTGTCCCTCACTCTCTGTGTCCCTCGCTCTCTGTGTCCCACACTCTCTGTGTCCCTCGCTCTCTGTGTCCCTTGCTCTCTGTGTCCCTCGCTCTCTCTGTGTCCGTCGCTCTCTGTGTCCCTCGCTCTCTGTGTCCCTCGCTCTCTGTGTCCCTCGCTCTCACTGTGTCATTCGTGCTCTGTGTCCCTCGCACTTTGTGTCCCTCGCTCTCTCTGTGTCCCTCGCGCTATCTTTGTAGCTCGGTCTGTGACCCTCGCTCTGTCTGTGTCCCTCCCTTTCTGTGTGTCCCTAGCTCTCGCTGTGTCTCTCGCTCTCTCTGTGTCCCTCGCTCTCTCTGTGACCCTCGCTCTCTGTGTCCCTCGCGCTCTCTGTGTCCCTCGCGCTCTCTGTGTCCCTCGCGCTTTCTGTGTCCTTCGCGCTCTCTGTGTCCCTCGTTCTCTGTGTCCCTCGCTCTCTGTGTCCCTCAATCTCTGTGTCCCTCTCTCACTCTGTGTCCCTCGCTCTCTGTGTCCCACACTCTGTGTCCCTCGCTCTCTGTGTCCCTCGCGCTCACTGTGTCCCTCACGCTCTCTGTGTCCCTCGCTCTCTGTGTCCCTCGCGCTCACTGTGTCCCTCACGCTCTCTGTGTCCCTCGCTCTCTGTGTCCCTGGCTCTCTCTGTGTCCCTCGCTCACTGTGTCCCTCGCTCTCTCTGTGTCCCTCGCTCTCTCTGTGTCCCTCGCTCTCTCTGTGTCCCTCGCTCTCTGTGTCCCTCACTCTCTGTGTCCCTCGCTCTCTGTGTCCCTCGCTCTCTGTGTCCCTCGCTCTCTGTGTGTCCCTCACTCTCCCTGTGTCCATCGCTCTCTCTGTCCCTCGCTCTCTATGTCCCTCGCTCTCTCTGTGTCCCCCACTCTCTCTCTGTCCCTCACGCTCTCTGTGTCCCTCGCGCTCTCTGTGTCGCTCGCGCTCTCTGTGTCCCTCGCGCTCTCTGTGTCGCTCGCGTTCCCTGTGTCCCTCGCTCTCTGTGTCCCTCGCTCTCTGTGTGTCCCTCGCTATCTCTGTGTCCCTCGTTCTCTGAGTACCTCACTCTCTCTCTGCCCCTCGCTCTCTCTGTGTCCCTCGCTCTCTGTGTGCCCCTCGCTCTCTCTGTGTCCCTTGCACTCTGTGTGTCCCTCGCTCTCTCTGTGTCCCTCGCTCTCTGTGTCCCTCACTCTCGATGTGTCCCTCATTCTCGCTGTGTCCCTCGCTCTCTCTGTGTCCCTCGCTCTCTGTGACCCTCTCCTCCTACATGTCCCCCTCTCTTTGTCTCTCTCGCTGTGTCCCTCTCTCTCTCTGTCCCACTCTCACTCGCTGTGTCCCTCTCTGTCCCTCTCTCTCTGTCCATCGCTCTGTGTTCCTCGCTCTCTGTGTCCCTCGCGCTCTCTGTGTCCCACGCTCTCTCTGTGTCCCTCGCTCTCTGTGTCCCTCGCTCTCTCTGTGTGGTACCCTCGCTCTCTGTGTGCCTGGCTCTCTCTGTGTCCCTGGCTCTGTCTGTGTCCCTCGCTCTCTCTCTGTGTCCCTCGCTCTCTGTGTCCCTCGCTCTCTGTATCCCTCGCGCTCTCTGTGTGCCTCGCTCTGTCTGTGTCCCTCACTCTCTCTGTGTCCCACACTCTCTGTGTCCCTCGCTCTCTCTGTGTCCCTCACTCTCTGTGTCCCTCGCTCTCTGTGTCCCACACTCTCTGTGTCCCTCGCTCTCTGTGTCCCTTGCTCTCTGTGTCCCCCGCTCTCTCTGTGTCCCTCGCTCTCTGTGTCCCTCGCTCTCTGTGTCCCTCGCTCTCTGTGTCCCTCGCTCTCACTGTGTCATTCGTGCTCTGTGTCCCTCGCACTTTGTGTCCCTCGCTCTCTCTGTGTCCCTCGCGCTATCTTTGTAGCTCGGTCTGTGACCCTCGCTCTGTCTGTGTCCCTCCCTTTCTGTGTGTCCCTCGCTCTCGCTGTGTCCCTCGCGCTCTCTGTGTCCCTCGCTCTCTCTGTGTCCCTCACTCTCTCTGTGTCCCTCGCTCTCCCTGAGTCGCGCACTCTCTCTGTGTCCCTTGCTCTCTCTGGGTCCCTCGCTCTCTGTGTCCCTCGCTCTCTCTGTGTCCCTCACTCTCTCTCTGTCCCTCACTCTCTCTCTGGCCCTCACTCTCTGTGTCGGTGACTCTCTCTGTGTCCCTCGCTCTCTGTGTCCCTCGCTCTCTGTGTCCCTCACTCTCTCTGTGTCCCACACTCTCTGTGTCCCTCGCTCTCTCTGTGTGTCCCTCGCTCTCTGTGTCCCACAGTCTCTGTGTCC
Source organism: Scyliorhinus torazame (assembly GCF_047496885.1). NCBI lineage: Eukaryota > Metazoa > Chordata > Chondrichthyes > Carcharhiniformes > Scyliorhinidae > Scyliorhinus > Scyliorhinus torazame. The sequence goes on along the minus strand of NW_027307809.1, from coordinate 713,006 downwards.
CTCGATCTCTCCGTGTGTCCCTCGCTCTCTGTGTCCCTCACTCTTTGTGCCCCTGATGCTCTGTGCTACTCGCTCTCTGTGTCCCTCGCTCTCTGTGTCCCCCACTCTCTATGTCCCTCGCTCTCACTGTGTCCCTGGCTCTGTCTGTTTCCCTCGCTCTCTCTGTGTGTCCCTCGCTCTCTGTGTCCATCGCTCTCTCTGTGTCCCTCGCTCTCTCTGTGTCCCTCAGTCTCTCTGTGTCCCACACTCTCTGTGGCCCTCGCTCTCTGTGTCCCTCGCGCTCTCTGTGTCCCTCGCACTCTCTGTGTCACTCGCTCTCTGTGTCCCACACTCTCTCAGTGTGTCCCTCACTCTCTGTATCCTTCACTCTCTAAGTGTCCCTCGCTCTCTGTGTCCCTTGCTCTCTGTGACCCTCGCTCTCTCTGTGTCCCACACTCTCTCTCTGTCCCTCGCGGTCTCTGTGTCCCTCCCGGTGTATGTGTCGCTCGCGCTCTCTGTGTCCGTCGCGCTCTCTGTGTCCCTCGCGCTCTCTGTGCCTTCGCTCTCTCTGGGTCCCTCGCTCTCTCTGTCCCTCGCTCTCTCTCTGCCCCTCGCTCTCTCTGTGTCCCTCGCTCGCTGTGTGTCCCTCGCTCTCTCTGTGTCCCTGGCTCTCTGTGTCCCTCGCTCTCTCTCTGCCCCTTGCTCTCTCTGTGTCCCTCGATCGCTCTGTGTCCCTTGCTCTCTGTGTCCCTCCCGGTGTCTGTGTCGCTCAAACTCTCTGTGTCCGTCGCGCTCTCTGTGTCCCTCGCGCTCTCTGTGCCTTCGCTCTCTCTGTGTCCCTCGCTCTCTCTGTCCCTCGCTCTCTCTCTGCCCCTCGCTCTCTCTGTGTCCCTCGCTCGCTGTGTGTCCCTCGCTCTCTCTGTGTCCCTGGCTCTCTGTGTCCCTCGCTCTCTCTCTGCCCCTCGCTCTCTCTGTGTCCCTCGATCGCTCTGTGTCCCTTGCTCGCTGTGTCCCTCGCGCTCTCTGTGTCCCTCGCGCTCTCTGTGTCCCTCGCGCTCTCTGTGTCCCTCGCTCTCTGTGTCCCTCACTCTCTGTGTCCCTTACTCACTCTGTGTCCCTCGCTCTCTGTGTCCCTCGCTCTCTGTGTCCCACACTCTCTGTGTCCCTCACTCTCTGTGTCCCTCGCTCTCTCTGTGTCCCTGTCTCTCTGTGTGTCCCTCGCGCTCTCTGTGTCCCTGGCTCTCTCTCTGTCCCTCGCGCTCTCTGTGTCCTGGCTCTCTCTCTGTCCCTCGCGCTCTCTGTGTCCTGGCTCTCTCTGTGTCACTCGCTCTCTGTGTCCCTGGCTCTCTCTGTGTCCCTCGCGCTCTCTGTGTCCCTGGCTCTCTCTCCGTCCCTCGCGCTCTCTGTGTCCTGGCTCTCTCTGAGTCCCTCGCGATCTCTGTGTCCCTGGCTCTCTCTGTGTCCCACACTCTCTGTGTCCCACACTCTCTGTGTCCCTCGCGCTTTCTGTGTCACTCGCGCCCTCTGTGTCCATCGCGCCCTCTGTGTCCCTGGCTCTCTCTGTGCCCCTCGCTCTCTCTGTGTCCCTCGCTCTCTGTGTCCCTCGCTCTCTGTGTCCCTCGCTCTCTGTGTCCCTCACTCTCAGTGTGTCCCTCGCTCTCTGTGTCCCTTGCTCTCTCTGTGTGCCTCACTCTCTGTGTGCCTCACTCTCTGTGTGTCCCTCGCTCTCTGTGTCCCTTGCTCTCTCTGTGCCGCTCGCTCTCTGTGCCCCTCGCTCTGTGTCCCTCGCTCTCTGTGTCCCTCGCTCTCTGTGTGTCCCTCGCTCTCTGTGTCCCTCACTCACTCTGTGTCCCTCGCTCTCTCTGTGTCCCTCGCTCTCTGTGTTCCTCACTCTCTGTGTCCCTCACTCTCTCTCTGTGTCCCTCGTGCTCTCTGTGTCCCTCAGCCTCTGTGTCCCTCGCTCTCTCTGTGTGGTACCCTCGCTCTCTGTGTCCCTGGCTCTCTCTGTGTCCCTGGCTCTGTCTGTGTCCCTCGCTCTCTCTCTGTGTCCCTCGCTCTCTGTGTCCCTCGCTCTCTGTATCCCTCGCGCTCTCTGTGTGCCTCGCTCTCTCTATGTCCCTCACTCTCTCAGTGTCCCTCCCTTTCTGTGTGTCACTCGCTCACTCTGTGTCCCTCGCTCTGTCTGAGTCCCTACCGTTCTGTGTGTCCATCGCGCTCTCTGTGTCGCTCGTTCTCTCTGTGTTCCTCGCTCTCTGTGACCCTCGCTCTCTGTGTGTCCCTCACTCTCTCTGTGTCCCTCGCTCTCTGTGTCCCTCGCTCTCTCTGTGTCCCCCGCTCTCTGTGTGTCCCTCGCTCTCTGTGTGTCCCTCCCTCTCTCTGTGTCCCTCACTCTCACTGTGTCCCTCATTCTCGCTGTGTCCCTCCCTCTCTCTGTGTCCCTCGCTCTCTGTGTTTCTCTCCCCCAACGTGTCCTCCTCTCTTTGTCTCTCTCGCTTTGTCCCTCTCTCTCTCTGTCCCACTCTCACACGCTGTGTCCCTCTCTGTCCCTCTCTCTCTGTCCATCGCTCTGTGTCCCTCGCTCTCTGTGTCCATCGGCTCTCTGTGTCCCTCGCGCTCTCTGTGCCCCTCGCGCTATCTGTGTCCCTCATTGTTTGTGTCCCTCGCTCTCTGTGATCCTCACTCTCTGTGTCCTCACTCACTCTGTGTCCCTCGCTCTTTGTGACCCAAACTGACTGTGTCCCTCGCTCTCTGTGTCCCTCGCGCTCTCTGTACCCCTCGCGCTCTCTGTACCCCTCGCGCTCTCTGTGTCCTTCACGCTCTCTGTGTCCCTCGCGCTCTCTGTGTCCCTGGCTCTCTCTGTGTCCCTCGCTCTCTGTGTCCCTCGCTCTCTGTGTCCCTCGCTCTATCTGTGTCCCTCGATCTCCCTGTGTCCCTCAGTCTGTGTCCCTCGCTTTGTCTATGTACCTCCCTTTCTGTGTGTCCCTCGCGCTCGCAGTGTCCCTCGCGCTCGCAGTGTCCCTCGGGCTCTGTGTCCCTCGCTCTCTATGTCCCTCGCTCTCTGTGTCTCTCGCTCTCTCTGTGTCACTCGCGCTCTCTGTGTCCCTCGCTCTCTCTGTGTCCCTCGCTCTCTGTGTCCCTCACTCTCTCTGTGTGACCCTCGCTCTCTGTGTCCCTCGCTCTCTGTGTCCCTCGTTCTCTCTGTGTGTCCCTCGCTCTTTATGTCCCTCGCTCTCTCTGTGTCCCTGGCTCTGTCTGTGTCCCTCGCTCTCTCTGTGTGTCCCTCGCTCTCTGTGTCCCTCGCTCTCTGTGTGTCCCTCTATCTCTGTGTGACCCTCGCTCTCTGGTCCCTCGCTCTCTGTGTCCCTCGCTCTCTCTGTGTGTCCCTCGCTCTTTATGTCCCTCGCTCTCTCTGTGTCCCTCACTCTCTCTGTGTCCCACACTCTCTGTGTCCCTCGCTCTCTCTGTGTCCCTCACTCTCTGTGTCCCTCGCTCTCTGTGTCCCACACTCTCTGTGTCCCTCGCTCTCTGTGTCCCTTGCTCTCTGTGTCTCTCGCTCTCTCTGTGTCCCTCGCTCTCTGTGTCCCTCGCTCTCTGTGTCCCTCGCTCTCTGTGTCCCTCGCTCTCACTGTGTCATTCGTGCTCTGTGTCCCTCGCACTTTGTGTCCCTCGCTCTCTCTGTGTCCCTCGCGCTATCTTTGTAGCTCGGTCTGTGACCCTCGCTCTGTCTGTGTCCCTCCCTTTCTGTGTGTCCCTAGCTCTCGCTGTGTCCCTCGCTCTCTCTGTGTCCCTCGCTTTCTGTGTGTCACTCGCTCACTCTGTGTCCCTCGCTCTGTCTGAGTCCCTCGTTCTGTGACCCTCGCTCGGTCTGTGTCCCTACCTTTCTGTGTGTCCACCGCGCTCTCTGTGTCGCTCGTGCTCTCTGTGTTCCTCGCTCTCTGTGACCCTCGCTCTCTGTGTGTCCCTCGCTCTCTCTGTGTCCCTCGCTCTCTGTGTCCCTCGCTCTCTCTCTGCCCCTCGCTCTCTCTGTGTCCCCCGCTCTCTGTGTGTCCCTCGCTCTCTGTGTGTCCCTCCCTCTCTCTGTGTCCCTCACTCTCGCTGTGTCCCTCATTCTCGCTGTGTCCCTCCCTCTCTCTGTGTCCCTCGCTCTCTGTGTTCCTCTCCCCCAACGTGTCCTCCTCTCTTTGTCTCTCTCGCTTTGTCCCTCTCTCTCTCTGTCCCACTCTCACTCGCTGTGTCCCTCTCTGTCCCTCTCTCTCTGTCCATCGCTCTGTGTCCCTCGCTCTCTGTGTCCATCGCGCTCTCTGTGTCCCTCGCGCTCTCTGTGCCCCTCGCGCTATCTGTGTCCCTCATTGTTTGTGTCCCTCGCTCTCTGTGATCCTCACTCTCTGTGTCCCACACTCACTCTGTGTCCCTCGCTCTTTGTGTCCCAAACTGACTGTGTCCCTCGCTCTCTGTGTCCCTCGCGCTCTCTGTACCCCTCGTGCTCTCTGTGTCCCTCACGCTCTCTGTGTCCCTCGCGCTCTCTGTGTCCCTGGCTCTCTCTGTGTCCCTCGCTCTCTGTGTCCCTCGCTCTCTGTGTCCCTCGCTCTATCTGTGTCCCTCGATCTCCCTGTGTCCCTCAGTCTGTGTCCCTCGCTTTGTCTATGTACCTCCCTTTCTGTGTGTCCCTCGCGCTCGCAGTGTCCCTCGCGCTCGCAATGTCCCTCGCGCTCTGTGTCCCTCGCTCTCTATGTCCCTCGCTCTCTGTGTCTCTCGCTCTCTGTGTGTCACTCGCGCTCTCTGTGTCCCTCGCTCTCTCTGTGTCCCTCGCTCTCTGTGTCCCTCACTCTCTCTGTGTGACCCTCGCTCTCTGTGTCCCTCGCTCTCTGTGTCCCTCGTTCTCTCTGTGTGTCCCTCGCTCTTTATGTCCCTCGCTCTCTCTGTGTCCCTGGCTCTGTCTGTGTCCCTCGCTCTCTCTGTGTGTCCCTCGCTCTCTGTGTCCCTCGCTCTCTGTGTGTCCCTCTATCTCTGTGTGACCCTCGCTCTTTGGTGCCTCGCTCTCTGTGTCCCTCGCTCTCTCTGTGTGTCCCTCGCTCTTTATGTCCCTCGCTCTCTCTGTGTCCCTCACTCTCTCTGTGTCCCACACTCTCTGTGTCCCTCGCTCTCTCTGTGTCCCTCACTCTCTGTGTCCCTCGCTCTCTGTGTCCCACACTCTCTGTGTCCCTCGCTCTCTGTGTCCCTTGCTCTCTGTGTCCCTCGCTCTCTCTGTGTCCGTCGCTCTCTGTGTCCCTCGCTCTCTGTGTCCCTCGCTCTCTGTGTCCCTCGCTCTCACTGTGTCATTCGTGCTCTGTGTCCCTCGCACTTTGTGTCCCTCGCTCTCTCTGTGTCCCTCGCGCTATCTTTGTAGCTCGGTCTGTGACCCTCGCTCTGTCTGTGTCCCTCCCTTTCTGTGTGTCCCTAGCTCTCGCTGTGTCTCTCGCTCTCTGTGTCCCTCGCTCTCTCTGTGACCCTCGCTCTCTGTGTCCCTCGCGCTCTCTGTGTCCCTCGCGCTCTCTGTGTCCCTCGCGCTTTCTGTGTCCTTCGCGCTCTCTGTGTCCCTCGTTCTCTGTGTCCCTCGCTCTCTGTGTCCCTCAATCTCTGTGTCCCTCTCTCACTCTGTGTCCCTCGCTCTCTGTGTCCCACACTCTGTGTCCCTCGCTCTCTGTGTCCCTCGCGCTCACTGTGTCCCTCACGCTCTCTGTGTCCCTCGCTCTCTGTGTCCCTCGCGCTCACTGTGTCCCTCACGCTCTCTGTGTCCCTCGCTCTCTGTGTCCCTGGCTCTCTCTGTGTCCCTCGCTCACTGTGTCCCTCGCTCTCTCTGTGTCCCTCGCTCTCTCTGTGTCCCTCGCTCTCTGTGTCCCTCACTCTCTGTGTCCCTCGCTCTCTGTGTCCCTCGCTCTCTGTGTCCCTCGCTCTCTGTGTGTCCCTCACTCTCCCTGTGTCCATCGCTCTCTCTGTCCCTCGCTCTCTATGTCCCTCGCTCTCTCTGTGTCCCCCACTCTCTCTCTGTCCCTCACGCTCTCTGTGTCCCTCGCGCTCTCTGTGTCGCTCGCGCTCTCTGTGTCCCTCGCGCTCTCTGTGTCGCTCGCGTTCCCTGTGTCCCTCGCTCTCTGTGTCCCTCGCTCTCTGTGTGTCCCTCGCTATCTCTGTGTCCCTCGTTCTCTGAGTACCTCACTCTCTCTCTGCCCCTCGCTCTCTCTGTGTCCCTCGCTCTCTGTGTGCCCCTCGCTCTCTCTGTGTCCCTTGCACTCTGTGTGTCCCTCGCTCTCTCTGTGTCCCTCGCTCTCTGTGTCCCTCACTCTCGATGTGTCCCTCATTCTCGCTGTGTCCCTCGCTCTCTCTGTGTCCCTCGCTCTCTGTGACCCTCTCCTCCTACATGTCCCCCTCTCTTTGTCTCTCTCGCTGTGTCCCTCTCTCTCTCTGTCCCACTCTCACTCGCTGTGTCCCTCTCTGTCCCTCTCTCTCTGTCCATCGCTCTGTGTTCCTCGCTCTCTGTGTCCCTCGCGCTCTCTGTGTCCCACGCTCTCTCTGTGTCCCTCGCTCTCTGTGTCCCTCGCTCTCTCTGTGTGGTACCCTCGCTCTCTGTGTGCCTGGCTCTCTCTGTGTCCCTGGCTCTGTCTGTGTCCCTCGCTCTCTCTCTGTGTCCCTCGCTCTCTGTGTCCCTCGCTCTCTGTATCCCTCGCGCTCTCTGTGTGCCTCGCTCTGTCTGTGTCCCTCACTCTCTCTGTGTCCAACACTCTCTGTGTCCCTCGCTCTCTCTGTGTCCCTCACTCTCTGTGTCCCTCGCTCTCTGTGTCCCACACTCTCTGTGTCCCTCGCTCTCTGTGTCCCTTGCTCTCTGTGTCCCCCGCTCTCTCTGTGTCCCTCGCTCTCTGTGTCCCTCGCTCTCTGTGTCCCTCGCTCTCTGTGTCCCTCGCTCTCACTGTGTCATTCGTGCTCTGTGTCCCTCGCACTTTGTGTCCCTCGCTCTCTCTGTGTCCCTCGCGCTATCTTTGTAGCTCGGTCTGTGACCCTCGCTCTGTCTGTGTCCCTCCCTTTCTGTGTGTCCCTCGCTCTCGCTGTGTCCCTCGCGCTCTCTGTGTCCCTCGCTCTCTCTGTGTCCCTCACTCTCTCTGTGTCCCTCGCTCTCCCTGAGTCGCGCACTCTCTCTGTGTCCCTTGCTCTCTCTGGGTCCCTCGCTCTCTGTGTCCCTCGCTCTCTCTGTGTCCCTCACTCTCTCTCTGTCCCTCACTCTCTCTCTGGCCCTCACTCTCTGTGTCGGTGACTCTCTCTGTGTCCCTCGCTCTCTGTGTCCCTCGCTCTCTGTGTCCCTCACTCTCTCTGTGTCCCACACTCTCTGTGTCCCTCGCTCTCTCTGTGTGTCCCTCGCTCTCTGTGTCCCACAGTCTCTGTGTCCCTCGATATCTCCGTGTGTCCCTCGCTCTCTGTGTCCCTCACTCTTTGTGCCCCTGATGCTCTGTGCTACTCGCTCTCTGTGTCCCTCGCTCTCTGTGTCCCCCACTCTCTATGTCCCTCGCTCTCACTGTGTCCCTGGCTCTGTCTGTTTCCCTCGCTCTCTCTGTGTGTCCCTCGCTCTCTGTGTCCCTCGCTCTCTCTGTGTCCCTCGCTCTCTCTGTGTCCCTCAGTCTCTCTGTGTCCCACACTCTCTGTGGCCCTCGCTCTCTGTGTCCCTCGCGCTCTCTGTGTCCCTCGCACTCTCTGTGTCACTCGCTCTCTGTGTCCCACACTCTCTCAGTGTGTCCCTCACTCTCTGTATCCTTCACTCTCTAAGTGTCCCTCGCTCTCTGTGTCCCTTGCTCTCTGTGACCCTCGCTCTCTCTGTGTCCCACACTCTCTCTCTGTCCCTCGCGGTCTCTGTGTCCCTCCCGGTGTATGTGTCGCTCGCGCTCTCTGTGTCCGTCGCGCTCTCTGTGTCCCTCGCGCTCTCTGTGCCTTCGCTCTCTCTGGGTCCCTCGCTCTCTCTGTCCCTCGCTCTCTCTCTGCCCCTCGCTCTCTCTGTGTCCCTCGCTCGCTGTGTGTCCCTCGCTCTCTCTGTGTCCCTGGCTCTCTGTGTCCCTCGCTCTCTCTCTGCCCCTCGCTCTCTCTGTGTCCCTCGATCGCTCTGTGTCCCTTGCTCTCTGTGTCCCTCGCGCTCTCTGTGTCCCTCGCGCTCTCTGTGTCCCTCGCGCTCTCTGTGTCCCTCGCTCTCTGTGTCCCTCACTCTCTGTGTCCCTTACTCACTCTGTGTCCCTCGCTCTCTGTGTCCCTCGCTCTCTGTGTCCCACACTCTCTGTGTCCCTCACTCTCTGTGTCCCTCGCTCTCTCTGTGTCCCTGTCTCTCTGTGTGTCCCTCGCGCTCTCTGTGTCCCTGGCTCTCTCTCTGTCCCTCGCGCTCTCTGTGTCCTGGCTCTCTCTCTGTCCCTCGCGCTCTCTGTGTCCTGGCTCTCTCTGTGTCACTCGCTCTCTGTGTCCCTGGCTCTCTCTGTGTCCCTCGCGCTCTCTGTGTCCCTGGCTCTCTCTCCGTCCCTCGCGCTCTCTGTGTCCTGGCTCTCTCTGAGTCCCTCGCGATCTCTGTGTCCCTGGCTCTCTCTGTGTCCCACACTCTCTGTGTCCCACACTCTCTGTGTCCCTCGCGCTTTCTGTGTCACTCGCGCCCTCTGTGTCCATCGCGCCCTCTGTGTCCCTGGCTCTCTCTGTGCCCCTCGCTCTCTCTGTGTCCCTCGCTCTCTGTGTCCCTCGCTCTCTGTGTCCCTCGCTCTCTGTGTCCCTCACTCTCAGTGTGTCCCTCGCTCTCTGTGTCCCTTGCTCTCTCTGTGTGCCTCACTCTCTGTGTGCCTCACTCTCTGTGTGTCCCTCGCTCTCTGTGTCCCTTGCTCTCTCTGTGCCGCTCGCTCTCTGTGCCCCTCGCTCTGTGTCCCTCGCTCTCTGTGTCCCTCGCTCTCTGTGTGTCCCTCGCTCTCTGTGTCCCTCACTCACTCTGTGTCCCTCGCTCTCTCTGTGTCCCTCGCTCTCTGTGTTCCTCACTCTCTGTGTCCCTCACTCTCTCTCTGTGTCCCTCGTGCTCTCTGTGTCCCTCAGCCTCTGTGTCCCTCGCTCTCTCTGTGTGGTACCCTCGCTCTCTGTGTCCCTGGCTCTCTCTGTGTCCCTGGCTCTGTCTGTGTCCCTCGCTCTCTCTCTGTGTCCCTCGCTCTCTGTGTCCCTCGCTCTCTGTATCCCTCGCGCTCTCTGTGTGCCTCGCTCTCTCTATGTCCCTCACTCTCTCTGTGTCCCTCCCTTTCTGTGTGTCACTCGCTCACTCTGTGTCCCTCGCTCTGTCTGAGTCCCTACCGTTCTGTGTGTCCATCGCGCTCTCTGTGTCGCTCGTTCTCTCTGTGTTCCTCGCTCTCTGTGACCCTCGCTCTCTGTGTGTCCCTCACTCTCTCTGTGTCCCTCGCTCTCTGTGTCCCTCGCTCTCTCTGTGTCCCCCGCTCTCTGTGTGTCCCTCGCTCTCTGTGTGTCCCTCCCTCTCTCTGTGTCCCTCACTCTCACTGTGTCCCTCATTCTCGCTGTGTCCCTCCCTCTCTCTGTGTCCCTCGCTCTCTGTGTTTCTCTCCCCCAACGTGTCCTCCTCTCTTTGTCTCTCTCGCTTTGTCCCTCTCTCTCTCTGTCCCACTCTCACTCGCTGTGTCCCTCTCTGTCCCTCTCTCTCTGTCCATCGCTCTGTGTCCCTCGCTCTCTGTGTCCATCGGCTCTCTGTGTCCCTCGCGCTCTCTGTGCCCCTCGCGCTATCTGTGTCCCTCATTGTTTGTGTCCCTCGCTCTCTGTGATCCTCACTCTCTGTGTCCTCACTCACTCTGTGTCCCTCGCTCTTTGTGTCCCAAACTGACTGTGTCCCTCGCTCTCTGTGTCCCTCGCGCTCTCTGTACCCCTCGCGCTCTCTGTGTCCCTCACGCTCTCTGTGTCCCTCGCGCTCTCTGTGTCCCTGGCTCTCTCTGTGTCCCTCGCTCTCTGTGTCCCTCGCTCTCTGTTCCCTCGCTCTATCTGTGTCCCTCGATCTCCCTGTGTCCCTCAGTCTGTGTCCCTCGCTTTGTCTATGTACCTCCCTTTCTGTGTGTCCCTCGCGCTCGCAGTGTCCCTCGCGCTCGCAGTGTCCCTCGGGCTCTGTGTCCCTCGCTCTCTATGTCCCTCGCTCTCTGTGTCTCTCGCTCTCTCTGTGTCACTCGCGCTTTCTGTGTCCCTCGCTCTCCCTGTGTCCCTCGCTCTCTGTGTCCCTCACTCTCTCTGTGTGACCCTCGCTCTCTGTGTCCCTCGCTCTCTGTGTCCCTCGTTCTCTCTGTGTGTCCCTCGCTCTTTATGTCCCTCGCTCTCTCTGTGTCCCTGGCTCTGTCTGTGTCCCTCGCTCTCTCTGTGTGTCCCTCGCTCTCTGTGTCCCTCGCTCTCTGTGTGTCCCTCTATCTCTGTGTGACCCTCGCTCTCTGGTCCCTCGCTCTCTGTGTCCCTCGCTCTCTCTGTGTGTCCCTCGCTCTTTATGTCCCTCGCTCTCTCTGTGTCCCTCACTCTCTCTGTGTCCCACACTCTCTGTGTCCCTCGCTCTCTTTGTGTCCCTCACTCTCTGTGTCCCTCGCTCTCTGTGTCCCACACTCTCTGTGTCCCTCGCTCTCTGTGTCCCTTGCTCTCTGTGTCCCTCGCTCTCTCTGTGTCCCTCGCTCTCTGTGTCCCTCGCTCTCTGTGTCCCTCGCTCTCTGTCTCCCTCGCTCTCACTGTGTCATTCGTGCTCTGTGTCCCTCGCACTTTGTGTCCCTCGCTCTCTGTGTCCCTCGCTCTCTGTGTCCCTCGCTCTCTGTCTCCCTCGCTCTCACTGTGTCATTCGTGCTCTGTGTCCCTCGCTCTTTGTGTCCCTCGCTCTCTCTGTGTCCCTCGCGCTATCTTTGTAGCTCGGTCTGTGACCCTCACACTGTCTGTGTCACTCCCTTTCTGTGTGTCCCTCGCTCTCGCTGTGTCCCTCGCGCTCTCTGTGTCCCTCGCTCTCTCTGTGTCCCTCACTCTCTCTGTGTCCCTCGCTCTCCCTGAGTCGCTCACTCTCTCTGTGTCCCTTGCTCTCTCTTGGTCCCTCGCTCTCTGTGTCCCTCGCTCTCTCTGTGTCCCTCACTCTCTCTCTGTCCCTCACTCTCTCTCTGGCCCTCACTCTCTGTGTCGGTGACTCTCTCTGTGTCCCTCGCTCTCTGTGTCCCTCGCTCTCTGTGTCCCTCACTCTCTCTGTGTCCCACACTCTCTGTGTCCCTCGCTCTCTCTGTGTGTCCCTCGCTCTCTGTGTCCCACAGTCTCTGTGTCCCTCGCTCTCTCCGTGTGTCCCTCGCTCTCTGTGTCCCACACTCTCTGTGTCCCTCACTCTCTGTGTCCCTCGCTCTCTCTGTGTCCCTGGCTCTCTGTGTGTCCCTCGCGCTCTCTGTGTCCCTGGCTCTCTCTGTGTCCCTCGCTCTCTCCGTGTGTCCCTCGCTCTCTGTGTCCCACACTCTCTGTGTCCCTCACTCTCTGTGTCCCTCGCTCTCTCTGTGTCCCTGGCTCTCTGTGTGTCCCTCGCGCTCTCTGTGTCCCTGGCTCTCTCTGTGTCCCTCGCGCTCTCTGTGTCCCTGGCTCTCTCTCTGTCCCTCGCGCTCTCTGTGTCCTGGCTCCCTCTGAGTCCCTCGCGATCTCTGTGTCCCTGGCTATCTCTGTGTCCCACACTCTCTGTGTCCCACACTCTCTGTGTCCCTCGCGCTTTCTGTGTCACTCGCGCCCTCTGTGTCCATCGCGCCCTCTGTGTCCCTGGCTCTCTCTGTGTCCCTCGCGCTCTCTGTGTCCCTGGCTCTCTCTGTGTCCCTGGCTCTCTCTGTGTCCCTGGCTCTCTCTGTGCCACTCGCTCTCTCTGTGTCCCTCGCTCTCTGTGTCCCTCGCTCTCTGTGTCCCTCGCTCTCTGTGTCCCTCACTCTCAGTGTGTCCCTCGCTCTCTGTGTCCCTTGCTCTCTCTGTGTGCCTCACTCTCTGTGTGTCCCTCGCTCTCTGTGTCCCTTGCTCTCTCTGTGCCGCTCGCTCTCTGTGCCCCTCGCTCTCTGTGTCCCTCGCTCTCTGTGTCCCTCACTCTCTGTGTGTCCCTCGCTCTCTGAGTCCCTCGCTCTCTCTGTGTCCCTCACTCTCTCTGTGTCCCTCACTCTCTGTGTGTCCCTCGCTCTCTGTGTCCTTTGCTCTCTCTGTGCCCCTCGCTCCCTGTGTCCCTCGCTCTCTGTGTCCCTCGCTCTCTCTGTGTGTCCCTCTCTCTCTGTGTCCCTCGCTCTCCCTGTGTCGCTCACTCTCTGTGTCCCTCACTCTCTGTGTCCCTCGCTCACTCTGTGTCCCTCGCTCTCCCTGTGTCGCTCACTCTCTGTGTCCCTTGCGCTCTCTGTGTCCCTCGCTCTCTGTGTCACTCGCTCTCTGTGTCCCTTGCTCTCTCTGTGTCCCTCGCTCACTCTGTGTCCCTCGCTCTCTCTCTGCCCCTCGCTCTCTCTGTGTCCCTCGATCGCTCTGTGCCCCTTGCTCTCTGTGTCCCTCGCGCTCTCTGTGTCCCTCGCGCTCTCTGTGTCCCTTACTCACTCTGTGTCCCTCGCTCTCTGTGTCCCTCGCTCTCTGTGTCCCACACTCTCTGTGTCCCTCACTCTCTGTGTCCCTCGCTCTCTCTGTGTCCCTGGCTCTCTGTGTGTCCCTCGCGCTCTCTGTGTCCCTGGCTCTCTCTGTGTCCCTCGCGCTCTCTGTGTCCCTGGCTCTCTCTCTGTCCCTCGCGCTCTCTGTGTCCTGGCTCTCTCTGAGTCCCTCGCGCTCTCTGTGTCCCTGGCTCTCTCTGTGTCCCACACTCTCTGTGTCCCACACTCTCTGTGTCCCTCGCGCTTTCTGTGTCACTCGCGCCCTCTGTGTCCATCGCGCCCTCTGTGTCCCTGGCTCTCTCTGTGTCCCTGGCTCTCTCTGTGCCCCTCGCTCTCTCTGTGTCCCTCGCTCTCTGTGTCCCTCGCTCTCTGTGTCCCTCGCTCTCTGTGTCCCTCACTCTCAGTGTGTCCCTCGCTCTCTGTGTCCCTTGCTCTCTCTGTGTGCCTCACTCTCTGTGTGTCCCTCGCTCTCTGTGTCCCTTGCTCTCTCTGTGCCGCTCGCTCTCTGTGCCCCTCGCTCTCTGTGTCCCTCGCTCTCTGTGTCCCTCACTCTCTGTGTGTCCCTCGCTCTGAGTCCCTCGCTCTCTCTGTGTCCCTCACTCTCTCTGTGTCCCTCACTCTCTGTGTGTCCCTCGCTCTCTGTGTCCTTTGCTCTCTCTGTGCCCCTCGCTCCCTGTGTCCCTCGCTCTCTGTGTCCCTCGCTCTCTCTGTGTGTCCCTCGCTCTCTGTGTCCCTCGCTCTCCCTGTGTCGCTCACTCTCTGTGTCCCTCACTCTCTGTGTCCCTCGCTCACTCTGTGTCCCTCGCTCTCCCTGTGTCGCTCACTCTCTGTGGCCCTTGCGCTCTCTGTGTCCCTCGCTCTCTGTGTCACTCGCTCTCTGTGTCCCTTGCTCTCTCTGTGTCCCTCGCTCACTCTGTGTCCCTCGCTCTGCCTATGTCACTCCCTTTCTGTGTGTCCCTCGCGCTCGCAGTGTCCCTCGCGCTCGCATTGTCCCTCGCGCTCTGTGTCCCACACTCTCTCTGTGTCACTCACTCTCTGTATCCCTCGCTCTCTCTGTCCCTGTGTCCCTCGCTCTCTGTGTCCCTCGCTCTGCCTATGTCACTCGCTCTCTGTGTCCCTCACTCTCTGTGTCACTCGCTCTCTGTGTCCCTCGCTCTCTGTGTCACTCGCTCTCTGTGTCCCTTGCTCTCTGTGTCCCTGGCGCTCTCTGTGTCCCTCGCTCTCTGTGTCCCTCGCTGTCTGTGTCCCTCGCTCTCTGTGTCCCTCGCTCTCTCTGTGACCCTCGCACTCTCTGTGTCACTCGCTCTCTGTGTCCCACACTCTCTCAGTGTGTCCCTCACTCTCTGTATCCTTCACTCTCTAAGTGTCCCTCGCTCTCTGTGTCCCTTGCTCTCTGTGACCCTCGCTCTCTCTGTGTCCCACACTCTCTCTCTGTCCCTCGCGGTCTCTGTGTCCCTCCCGGTGTCTGTGTCGCTCAAACTCTCTGTGTCCGTCGCGCTCTCTGTGTCCCTCGCGCTCTCTGTGCCTTCGCTCTCTCTGTGTCCCTCGCTCTCTCTGTCCCTCGCTCTCTCTCTGCCCCTCGCTCTCTCTGTGTCCCTCGCTCGCTGTGTGTCCCTCGCTCTCTCTGTGTCCCTGGCTCTCTGTGTCCCTCGCTCTCTCTCTGCCCCTCGCTCTCTCTGTGTCCCTCGATCGCTCTGTGTCCCTTGCTCGCTGTGTCCCTCGCGCTCTCTGTGTCCCTCGCGCTCTCTGTGTCCCTCGCGCTCTCTGTGTCCCTCGCTCTCTGTGTCCCTCACTCTCTGTGTCCCTTACTCACTCTGTGTCCCTCGCTCTCTGTGTCCCTCGCTCTCTGTGTCCCACACTCTCTGTGTCCCTCACTCTCTGTGTCCCTCGCTCTCTCTGTGTCCCTGGCTCTCTGTGTGTCCCTCGCGCTCTCTGTGTCCCTGGCTCTCTCTCTGTCCCTCGCGCTCTCTGTGTCCTGGCTCTCTCTCTGTCCCTCGCGCTCTCTGTGTCCTGGCTCTCTCTGTGTCACTCGCTCTCTGTGTCCCTGGCTCTCTCTGTGTCCCTCGCGCTCTCTGTGTCCCTGGCTCTCTCTCCGTCCCTCGCGCTCTCTGTGTCCTGGCTCTCTCTGAGTCCCTCGCGATCTCTGTGTCCCTGGCTCTCTCTGTGTCCCACACTCTCTGTGTCCCACACTCTCTGTGTCCCTCGCGCTTTCTGTGTCACTCGCGCCCTCTGTGTCCATCGCGCCCTCTGTGTCCCTGGCTCTCTCTGTGCCCCTCGCTCTCTCTGTGTCCCTCGCTCTCTGTGTCCCTCGCTCTCTGTGTCCCTCGCTCTCTGTGTCCCTCACTCTCAGTGTGTCCCTCGCTCTCTGTGTCCCTTGCTCTCTCTGTGTGCCTCACTCTCTGTGTGCCTCACTCTCTGTGTGTCCCTCGCTCTCTGTGTCCCTTGCTCTCTCTGTGCCGCTCGCTCTCTGTGCCCCTCGCTCTCTGTGTCCCTCGCTCTCTGTGTCCCTCGCTCTCTGTGTGTCCCTCGCTCTCTGTGTCCCTCACTCACTCTGTGTCCCTCGCTCTCTCTGTGTCCCTCGCTCTCTGTGTTCCTCACTCTCTGTGTCCCTCACTCTCTCTCTGTGTCCCTCGTGCTCTCTGTGTCCCTCAGCCTCTGTGTCCCTCGCTCTCTCTGTGTGGTACCCTCGCTCTCTGTGTCCCTGGCTCTCTCTGTGTCCCTGGCTCTGTCTGTGTCCCTCGCTCTCTCTCTGTGTCCCTCGCTCTCTGTGTCCCTCGCTCTCTGTGTCCCTCGCGCTTTCTGTGTCACTCGCGCCCTCTGTGTCCATCGCGCCCTCTGTGTCCCTGGCTCTCTCTGTGCCCCTCGCTCTCTCTGTGTCCCTCGCTCTCTGTGTCCCTC